>NW_015160966.1:15175-22671 GCF_001447785.1 Gekko japonicus
GCCCCGCCCCCTAGAGGTTCTCTTCCGGAGCTCCGTACCTGAGAGCTCCCCGCCGACTAGAGCCCTGACCGTTACACATCTTTACCATCAGTCGGAACAGGATTCAAGTTGCATAAATGCATGAGGTATTCTCTCAAAGGTATCTTAGAAACCCTGGTTAGGATCCAGCATTCTGCTGTGGGTCATGTCCTGCTCATGCATGGGGGTTTTTCAGGGGGGGCCCCCCACACCTTTCCGGCCCCAGTCTCCATTTCCAAGGAATGTCCCCCTCAAAGTTCCAAGGCCCCCCGGAACACTGTCCCACGTGGGACAAGGGCTGCCACTGAAAAGAAATACTGGCCTTGTGCACAGGCAGGGGGTGCGTTTTGGCCCTGACACGAAGGTTCACGAGGGTGTCCACAACAATGCTCCCTGTAAGCTGTGGAGTCTTGTGAGCAAAAATTCTACTTTGTGAGCTACTGGCATGAAAGGTGTGAGCGAGCAGTTTGGCTACTGCATAAATTAGTTTGCTCTGGAGCCACATCCTTCCTGAGGTAAGACAAAAGTCTGTGAGCTGGAGGCTAAAAAACTGTGAATTCACGGCCACAGGAGGTGGTGGCAGCTACGAGCATGGACAACTTCAAGAGAGAATTAGATAAGCAAATGGAGCAGAGGTCCATCAGTGGCTATTAGCCACAAGGTATAGATAGGAACTCTCGGGCTGGGGCAAGTGATGCTCTGTATCCTTGGTGCTTGGAGGGGCAACAGTGGGAGGGCTCCTAGGGTCCTGGCCCCACTGCTGGACCTCCTGATGGCACCTGGTATATTTTTGGCCACTGTGTGACCCAGAGTGTTGGACTGGATGGGCCATTGGCCTGACCCAACATTGGCTTCTCTTAGGTTCTTATGAAGAATCCAAACACCATCCATTTTCTAGGCTTTTCCCTGCCTTCCTGTGACCCTTCCCAAAACTGGTTCGATCCAACGAACTGTCGTAACATTGTAGTGCTACAGCAATAGATAGCCACTTCCCGTGTTTAAAAGAGCCTCCCCAAAGCTCTCCAGTTGCACGGACGAAATGGCCTTATTGCCACAGCAAAGGCCTCTGCATTTGCAGCAGCCAAAAGTGTCACATCAGGGATTGGGCCTGAACGAATGTTTCTGTGGGTCCAAGGAGATCCACCCGTGGAACACGGAAGGGGAGAGATGGGAAGACCGTGCGCCGTGGGCAGAAATTCCTGCGTTGGCAGAAACACTGGTCTGGATCCAACCTGAAGCTGGGGAAAGTACAGGGGAGGGCAACCAAGTCGATGAGGGGGTTGGAGCACCTTCCCTAGGTGGAAAGGCGGAAGAGACTCTGGGACTTCTCGGCTGAGAAAAGAGACGATTAAAGGGGGACAAGAGAAAGGTTTTAAAAAAGGATTCATGGGGTGGAGAGAGTGGACAGAGAGGAATTTCTCTCCCTCTCCCAACTAGACTAGACCTCGAGGGCATCCAATGAAGCTGATGGGCAGTAGGTTCAGGACGGATAAAAGGAAACACTACTTTACACGGAGAGGGATTAAAATGTGGAATTCGCTGCCAGAGGATGCAGTGATGGCCACAGAAATAAAGAGCCTGAAAAGAGGATTAGATCGATTCATGGAGGATAATTATCAATGCCTGCTAAGCCATGGTGGCTGAGGGGAAGCCTCCACATTCAGAAGCACTAAGCCTCTGAATCCCAGAGCCAGGAGGAAAGCTCAGGGGAAGGCCTCGGCCTCCCTGCCCTGTTTGTTGGCCCTCCAGAGGAACTGGCTGGCCCCTGTGTGAGACGGGAGGCTGGACTGGAGGGACCCTCCCTGGTCTGACCCAGCAGGGCTCTTCTGGTGTCCTTATCAGGGGAAGGCCTTGGCCTCCCTGCCCTGTTGTTGGCCCTCCAGAGGAACTGGCTGGCCCCTGTGTGGGACAGGAGGCTGGACTAGAGGGACCCTCACTGGTCTGACCCAGCAGGGCTCTTCTGAGGTTCTCATCAGGGGAAGGCCTTGGTCTCTCTGCCCTGTAGTTGGCCCTCCAGAGGAACTGGCTGGCCACTGTGTGTGACGGGATGCTGTACTGGATGGACCACTTGGTCTGATCCAGCAGGGCTCTTCTGATGTTCTTCTGAAGGCGTTGGCCTCTCTGCCCTGTTGTTGGCCCTTCGGAGGAACTGGTTGGCCACTGTGTGAGACAGGAGGCTGGACTAGAGGGACCCTCCCTGGTCTGACCCAGCAGGGCTCTTCTGGTGTCCTTATAATGGGAAGGCCTCGGCCTCTCTGCCCTGTTGCTGGCCCTCCCTCTCTACCCTGTTGTTGGCTCCCCAGAGGAATCAGTTGGCCCCTGTGTGAGACGGGAGGCTGGAGTGGATGGTCCCTCCCTGGTCTGATCCAGCAGGGCTCTTCTGGTGTTCTCCTCAGGGGGAGGCCTCAGCCTCTCTACCCTGTTGTTGGCTCCCCAGAGGAATCAGTTGGCCCCTGTGTGAGATGGGAGGCTGGAGTGGATGGTCCCTCCCTGGTCTGATCCAGCAGGGCTCTTCTGGTGTTCTCCTCAGGGGGAGGCCTCAGCCTCTCTACCCTGTTGTTGGCTCCCCAGAGGAATCAGTTGGCCCCTGTGTGAGACGGGAGGCTGGAGTGGATGGTCCCTCCCTGGTCTGATCCAGCAGGGCTCTTCTGGTGTCCTTATCAGGGGAAGGCCTCGGCCTCTCTGCCCTGTTGCTGGCCCTCCAGGGAACTGGTTGGCCATCACCCTGAACCCCTCGGGGGAGCACAGTTTAGAAATTCAATAAATAAATAAATAATCAGTTGGTCACATTTCCTTTGGCAGGTCAGATATGTAACCCCAAAGGAAACTCTGCTCCACCACTGCTTTTGGTTACGCTGAATGTTTGCAATTAAAAGTCTGCTGTGTTGATGAGACAGGGCCAGGCAACCTTACCTTATGAACGCCCAAGCCGTGCTCGCACATATATCCCAGATTGAACATGGCTTGAGCACTGTACTGATCGGCAGCAAGGATGTAATGAACCACGGCCGCGATGTGATCCCTCTCTGTTCCAAAACCATAGTAGTGATAATCTCCCATTTTAACTCTGGCAAATGCGTTGCCTGGAAAACAAAGACATAGTTTTGGATTTTCAGTTTTAATTATATCCTGCAGTTAACATTCCGAATATAATTCTATTTTGTGTCTTCTGAATGTCGACTGCCTGCTCGTGAAGTCTGCTGTGAAAATGGCACGTGATAGCAATCAAAATGGCCTAACTCCTGATCAGATATATGTGAAGGGGGCCAAAACAGCATATGGTGGAGTGGATCCGACCCCGTTCCTATGACTCCTCTGAGCAAAGTTGCAAGCCTTTCTCCAGCCTAGCCAGTTAAGTTGGAAGGAAGAGGAGGAGGAGACTGGATTTATACCCCTCCCTTCACTCGGAGTCTCAGAGCGGCTTACAAGTTCCTTTCCCTTCCCCTCCCCACAGCAAACACCCTGTGAGGTAGGTGGGGCTGAGAGAGTTCTTTCAAGAACTGCCCTTTCAATGACAGCTCTTGTCAGAACTATGGCTTGCCCAAGGTCATCCAGCAGCTGGAGGAGTGGGGAATCAAACCCGGTTCTCCCAGATTAGAGTCTTTTGGGCACTTAACCACTACACCAAACTGGCTCCTACACCAAGAAGACTCCTGAGAGGAAGGTTGGATCTACAGCAGTGGTCAGTACTAGTGTTCACTTGCTTCAGACGCAAGACCCACAGTGCTAACTTTGATGTATAACATCCAGAACAACATGGACCCTTGACAGTTTAGAAGCCACCCTCTCTCATATTTGATGGCAATCCCTCAAGTCCTGAAAA
The DNA here is from genome assembly GCF_001447785.1 of Gekko japonicus. Classification (NCBI taxonomy): domain Eukaryota; kingdom Metazoa; phylum Chordata; class Lepidosauria; order Squamata; family Gekkonidae; genus Gekko; species Gekko japonicus. The sequence goes on from NW_015160966.1 coordinate 19,017, forward strand.
GTACTGAGAAACGTTGAGTCATTTCAGCAAAGTACTTTTATTCGGATAGAACAAGACAAAGAACTGCCGGCTCGCAGGCCGGTATATATGCCCAGAAAACCCACCACCAAAACACACCCTCTACTTCCTATAGGCTATTTACAGTAGCCGAGAGTCCCATAGGCTCTCGGCTGCGGACCTGGCCCTCTGATAGGTGCGGGCTAGGATCCGCTTGGCTATTGTTCTCCCTGAGCGAAGCTTCAGGGCTTTGCTTGACCGCATGGCCCAACGGTCGCGCACGTGGTAATGGCGGAGTACATTACAAGTTCCATGATGGCATCCCCTTGAAATCACAAGGACAGAGAGAGTGGGACATCTTTACTGCTCTTCTATAGCAAAATGCACACACAGGTCAATGCATTTTGGGAGTGCAAGATCTTATTCATGGTCAGGGCTGTCTTTTGGGCAGCCAGGGTTAAACCAGCAGAGGAGTGGAATAAACTGTACTTGGTCTGAAAAATCCGATTCAGGGCTGCGGTCACACGGAGCATTAGCCACGCTACAGAGACGGAAGATAGGCGGATTTTCCGGGCGCGATCACACCGCAACATTTGGGAAGTGTAGAGCTCCCATCGCAAACCCGAGGCTTCCCGCGGAAGATGTGGAGTTAAAAACTAGTACCTCCAAGGTACTAGTTTCCGGAAACCGCGGGGCAAGGGCTGGCGTCTGATCGCGTTACGGGTGGTGGCATCCGGCGCCCGCCCATGTCCCGTCGCAAACAGGGTTTCCACCCCCCAAGTCTCTACAAGATGCGCAAAGCACCCAACAGCGAAGAAGAAAGCAAAAGTGCTGCTTCGGCTTAAAAAAAATAATAAATGACCCCGTTTGTCACGGCAGCAGCGCCTAGCCATTGCTGGTGTGATCGCACCGTGCCGCTTCTTTGCCGCGCTGCAGGATCGTCGTGTGATCGCCACCCTCGTTTACCCGCCGGCACCGAGGGAAGGACCCGTGGTGTGCCGCCGGCGTGTCTGATTGCGTAATCGCGGATCAAACTGCGCCGGGGCAATTAGCCACGCCTCCTCCCCCGGCGATATCCGGCCCGTGTGACCGGGCACCAGGTTTAGCAGGATTGCTTGTACACTATGAACTGCTATTCGGTGTGGGGTGAGTTTATCTTTCGATAACGTAAAGATGACAGTGGGTTGGATCCAGCCAGCAGGTTTGCTAAATCTCACCCAATCCCCATCCTTATTACAGCCCCCATCCTAAGTGACTTTTTTCCATGCAAGTCCCATTATCCCCAGGATGGGTCATTTTCATGACCTGAGGGAACCCCTTCGGCCGTTTTTCATGACTGGAAAAGCTGGCTGTGTCCAACCTAATGGCTTTGATCTTCCAACCAGTGAGTGGAATGGTTTTGTTTTTAAAACTGCACTAGAAGAAATGTCTTGCACTGTGTCTTGTGCTTGCAGAAGAAATAGCAGAGGTACAATAATAACTCACAGCACAAATATACAACGTGGAGTAATTTTAGCACTTCTGCTTGAAGAAGGACTGTCTCACATATGATTCAGGTGGGTAGCCATGTTGGCCTGAGTTTGGGTCCAGTGACACCTTTAAGGCCAACGAAGCTTTATTCTGGATATAAGCTTCCGTGTGCATGCACGCTTCTTCAGATACATTGAAACAGAAGTCACCAACCATTATATATAGGTTGAGGGTGAGGAGGGTGTTGCTAGGAGGGGCTAATTAGATTCAAGATACATAAGTAATGGAGCAATAAATATAGCTAAGACTGGATGCAGGCAATTGGTAAGACCTGTGAATAGCAGCAAATTAGCATACAGCATAATAAAAGAGTTTACAAACAGATGCTGAGAACTGAATGACATTAGCATGTGTAGTGAGATAAGAAACTGATATCTCTGTTAAGCCCTGGGGGTTTCATTGCTCTGAGTGTTGTAATAACTTGTAACTCAGCAATCTCCCGTTCTAGTCTGTTTCTGAAATTCCTAAAGGATTTGCTGCTATTCACAGGTCTCATCAACGGCCTTCATCCAATCTTAGCTATATTTACTGCTCAGTTACTTATGCATCTTGACTCTGATTAGTCCTTCCTGGCAATACCCTCCCCACCTTCTACCTATATGCCCTCTATCTGTATGCAATGGTTGGTTAACTTCTGTTTCACTGTGTCTGAAGAAATTTGCATGCACACGAGAGCTTATCCCCAGAATAAAACTTTTTCTGTCTTAAAGGTGCCACTGGACCCAAACGTCATTCCATTTTACATACGGAAATCTTCCATGGGTACTGTTGCTGTGGAAATATCTGGCAATCTCCAAGTTTCATTATCCAATTCTTGTAACATTTTATTCTAAGGACCTCACTCTTGGGCTCACTTTTTCTGACGTGTGGACTAGACTTTTACAAAAAAAGTCTTTAATAAAAGAAAATGCTTTACTAAAACATGGCTCATTTTTCCAGACCAGCAGGGGTCATTGTGTAGAACAAGAGCTGCAGGAGCTCATCAGCCTATCTAATAGGCTATTAACATAATCGCTTATTAGCATATGCCACGCCCCCTGATGTCACCGGAAGTGATGTCAGAGGGGAAGCAAAAGGGGGGGAGGCATCTTCAAAAGCCTCCCCCTGCCCTTCCCCAGCCGGCCTGCCAAGGCGGGCTGGGGTGAGGAAGTGAAGAGAGAAGGGGTTTAAAGTTTAAACCGCTTCTCTCTAGAGTCGTGCTGCAGTGGCGGCGCGATCTTTCCATTATATTCTAGTTGCCATAGAATATAATGGAAAGAACGTGCCACCGCTGCAGCACGACTCCATAGGGAAGGGGTTTAAAGGTCAAGGACCGAGCCTGGCCCGTGGTCTTAACATCTAATTAACATCTAATTGACTATGAGCAGAAACATCGCGGAACATCTGGGCAGTGGAAATTCATTCCTGTAATATACCATCTAGATTAATTCAATCAGCCGCCAGCACTTTGTATTTATAATGTTTTATTGTATGGTCAAATACTGTGTATTTTAATGTAGTTATGCTTTTATGGAAGCCGCCCTGAGCCCGCTTGCGGGGAGGGCGGGGTATAAGTTTGATAAATAAATAAATAAAGGGCCATAGAACACAATGGAAAGATTATACCGCTACTGCGGCGCGACTCTAGAAAGAAGGGGGGCAGGGAGCTGTGGGCGGGGCTTGCCACCACCGCCATTTGTGCCCACTCCTGGGCTGCGGGAGCAGCGCGCTTCGGACCCAAACGACCCCTGCAGACCAGAGAACAGCTGCAAGGGTGGCAGCCAAAACGAATATAAAGAGATGCTGTCCTTTGCACATCTCAGACAGAGGCTGAGATACATTAACCCGCAGAGATGGGCAGCGAATCCAGTCACCTTCAGGGCACGGAGGATGAGGGAGAGTTAGTTGCCTTGCTCGAGTGACAGTTAAAGGTTCACAATAGCTACGTCTTTACTGCTCAGTGAGTTTATTTCTATGCTCTGTGGATCACCTACAGGCTTGGACAGGCGTGTCGTAGCACTCCAAAAAAATAATTCGTTCTATATCTCAACGATCATGATCTTGGATCGTTTGACCTTTTCTTCTGACAAAGATGGAAGAACAGACGTGGAAGATCCATATGAGACACACGTTTAAGCTATTCGACGCT
>NW_015160966.1:22843-79524 GCF_001447785.1 Gekko japonicus
GCTCTTTTGTAAGTATCAAAATCCAATTTTAAAGTTTAGGGCAGCAAAATCAGCGGGGCCTTCAGAACTGCCTTTTTTACCCTCTGTCTGTTTTAAAGGCTGGGCTTACCGTTGAGTTGAGTAGGGGCTGAAAGCACAACATCAGCATGTGAAAAAAGTTTTCTTTTCTTTTAAAAAGGAACACCGTTGATTGTTACCGTTGGCAAATGCAAGACTTTATAAACAGATGCCCACGGGAACACGGTTTTAGTTATGAATTCACCAGAGGGAAAATAGCATCTAAATATGCAAGATCCAAGACTCTGTAGCATCATCTTTTCTTGGTTTTCGACCGCAAGAGCAGACCCGGAGAAAAATCACATTAATAAGAGAGGACAGCTTGGGTACAGGTTATTTTAAACTCTGTTCATACCTTGAGTGGCAGCCCGGTTCCATAAAAGAAGAGCCAGTGGATAGATCTGGTTCTGGTGGAATATTTTAATCTTTTCTGTAACGAGAATGTGACATTGCTTACCCCGGTGCAGTCCCTGAGTTTCAGAATACAAGCAAGCTGCACGCATGACATTTCCTTTACCAGATTCGATAATGTAGGCCGAATTGATCTGAGCGATCTCATACCCCATTTCGGCAAGGAACAAGTAGTGCACCAGAGACGGATCCGTCTGTCCAGCCTGGTATGAAAAGTACGCTGTCAGGAATTTTTCTGACCATCTTCCTAGCTCGCATACAGTCCTGTAAAGCTGAATGACAAACGGACAGAAAAAAAGGCATGAACGGCACCGGAATTCTGTAGCCCTGCCCTGAATACAAAGATGACTAAAGTAATAACATGCTAATTATTATTATTGTAAAAAGAGAAAGCAGGAGATATTTCAGTTCAGATAGCTAAATATTCAGTTTTTTAAAAAACCCAAACGTCAGTTAGTTTAAAATATGGAGTGGTGAACGTTTATGTTGGATATTATTAGGGTTCCCAGTTCCAGGTTGAGAAGTACCTGGACATTTGGGGGGTGGAGCCTGGAGAGGGTGGGGTTTGGGGAGGGGAGGGGCTTCAGTGGGGTGTAAAGCCATAGAGTCCATCTTCCAAAGCGGCCATTTCCTCCAGTCAAACTGACCTCTGTCACCTGGAGATCAGTTATAATGCCAGGAGATCTCCACCCACTCCACTCTGATTGGCTGATTGTGATAAATAATCACATCAAGCCAGTAATTGTGTGTCCAATAAAAACACTGTGAGTGACTGACTAATTTACATCTGTATGTGGATTGGGGGGGGAATACCATGAAATTACTTTGTCTTCTGGGACAACTGGACTATTGACTCTGTCAGATAACAGTGATATTGCATACAAAGGCATTCTATGTTGGAGCGAGCAACTCAGCATGTCAGGACATGGGAGGGCACTATATCACTCTAAGAGTGATTCCACACTAGACCTTAAATCCTGGTTCAACCCTGTCCCCGAACTTACATTCTAGACTACACTTGAGTTCACCCCTGTAATTATTTCCAGGATTTTTTTACATTCTACACTACATGCAAGTTCACCCCTGTAATTATCTCCGGGGTTTTTTTTACATTCTACACTACATGCGAGTTCACCCCTGTAATTATCTCCGGGGTTTTTTTTTAATTTTCATACATGCGAGTTCACCCATGTAATTATCTCCGGGGTTTTTTTTTACATTCTACACTACATGCGAGTTCACCTCTGTAATTATCTCTGGGGTTTTTTTACATTCTACACTACATGCGAGTTCACCCCTGTAATTATCTCCGAGGTTTTTTTACATTCTACACTACATGCGAGTTCACCCCTGTAATTATCTCCAGGGGTTTTTTTACATTCTACACTACATGCGAGTTTACCCCTGTAATTATCTCCGGGGCTTTTTTTACATTCTACACTACATGCGAGTTCACCCCTGTAATTATCTCCGGGGCTTTTTTTACATTCTATACTACATGCGAGTTCACCCCTGTAATTATCTCCGGGGCTTTTTTTACATTCTACACTATATGAGAGTTCACCCCTGTAATTATCTCGGGGTATTTTTTTGTTTCCACATTACAGGTCACCTCGCTTTCGCCCCACACTTGTCCCGGGATAAACGGATGCTGTTATAACCAAGGATAAATGCAGGGTATTGTGTCTCGAGTTGAACTCTGATAAAACCAGGGATGACTTCCAAGTGCGGAAAGGAACTAAGTGTGCATAAGTGTTATCTCCTTGAATGGGATGTCTCTTTCTTTGTCTTAACCAGGGAGTTGCCCTCTGACCCATCCCCTCTCTCTCTGTGTGTCCTTTCTTCTTCCCATTCTGCACACGGCTTTTCATGGAGTCACACAGGTCTCTCCTGTAGGTACAATGCCCTCATATTCCCATACAGATGAGGCCAGGTTTTGCTGGCCACTTGCGATAGGGAAAGTACTCTTTAGATGAGGCTTCTCTCTCTCCTTTCGACTACCACCTGGATGTGAACTGAATCCACTTGAATAAATGGAAGGCTTCTTTTCAGTTTTGGGAGATTTATTGACTCCACTCAATATCACACTTCTATGACAGGGCAAACTCTGTCACTTCTCTGAATGATGTCACATCGCTCTAGGAATCGCCGGAAAAACCTGTATGGTGTTACCATAAAGTTTGGCAATTTCTGGAACGACGAGGCACCACCTGTTTCCACGGAAGTGACGTCACGGCACACGAGACACTGGCGCCCCCTCAAGCTCCCGCTGGTTGTCGTAAACAGCCTGGCCACCCTAGGTGTACCATTTCTATGAGACTTCAATATTATTACTGTCTATTTAATCCATACCCCGCCCTATCCCACTGCAGCATCGATAGATGTTCTCAAAGTGTTGCCTCCTGCCTGATTTTGATATAAACGTGGTCAACCCAGACTGCACTTTTGGCTGTAGCAGCTAGGTAAATAAGAATTTGCTACTTGCAGTCTGTTGCTGCTATCTTTTTTCTTTTGGTGTTATGTATTGGGCTGGAGCTGCGGTGGCTCAAGTGGTTAAGACACTGAACTGCAGGCTGTGGAAGGTCGGTAGTTCAGAAGTTCGAGACCCCAGTGTGCCGCATGATGGAGTGAGCTCCCGTCTCTAATTCCAGCTCCTGCCAGCCTAGCAGTTCGAAAGCAAGAAATTGCAAGTAGATAAATAGGTACCACTTCGGTGGGAAGGTAACAGAGTTCCGTGTGCCTTGGTGTTTAGTCATGCCGGCCACATGACCACGGAAACGTCTTCGGACAGCGCTGGCTCTTCGGCTTTGAAACGGAGATGAGCACCGCAACCCTAGAATCGGATTCAAATGGCTTTCAAGCAAGGGAACCTTTACCTTTACCTTTATTGGGCTGGAATAGCCCAGGTCTGTCCATAAGAGACGGGCTGAACTTTGAGCTCAGGAACAATAGCGCACCAGCATTCTCGAGGTAACCAATGAGAAAGCAATGTTATGCAAATAGAGGTAACCAATGAGGAGACAATGTTATGTAAACAGCCTATTGTTGGGAATGGGGTGTGTTTGGGTGTGGTTTTTGCATGCTACTTAAACAGGGCAGTTGCCCTGCAGTCTTCAGTCTTGTTCCTGGAATCACTTAATAAAGTAGAGCTGTTCAAGGCAATGTGTCTTGAACCCAGTATTTAATATTTTGGGTTTTGTTGTTGTTTTTTGCATTGTGTGTGTGTGGCGTGTGTGTGTGCCCGTGCCTGGAAGTCCTTTCTCCAGTATTCCATGCCGCAATAAGTGCCGGCGTGATAGCATTTTCTGCATTGCCTGCTTTTTATAGATACGTCATTTAGCGCTATAAACCTGCCATGAAACTATGATGGAGAGAATATGCATATGGGTCGTAGCTTACGTCCAGAGAATTGTGTCACTTCCATTATTCAAAGGCAGCATTGTCCGGATGAACCCTTTAAAAAAAAAATGCAGCTCTCCAAGCTCTAAGAGTAGGTGAATGTCTGAGCGTATTAGAAATTGCCCTGAAAAGCAATCAAGGTGGGACACAGCCATTTTCTCAACAGCATAACAGGGGGTTGTACTAGGTTTCTATAAAGTATCATGTTCTGGCATTGTAGGGTCCCCAACTGTTAGCCTTCCAGGATTCTCTAAATAAAAATGCTCAGAGTCACAGACCATCATGGAGATTTTGTGTGGTAGGTTAAGCTTGGTCAGCTTTATTCAAGGTGATTTATTGCCAGGTACAGAAGAAAAAAATATTTCCCATGGGTTTTTCCCCCCTATTCACTTGATATTCTGGTCTGGAACACATAAGTTAGCCTTTAGGTCATGTATTATAAACATAATACACAAGCTCATTCACCAGAAACAAGACAATCAGTTCAAAGAACAATGATTCACAAATACTCTTGATTGATTAGCATGCCATTGAGCAAGAGGGATACTTCATACTCATCATACCCTATTTACCTATTAACTTCAGCCAGAAGATGCTTCTATTAAAAATTTTAATTAAAGCACAGTTCAAAAGATGAGAAATGCCTTTCCCAGAAGTTTCCGCGCACTTAACCACTACACCAAACTGGTGTATATATATATGAAGTTTCGTGACTAGAACTTACTGTAGTACATGACTCCTAGATGAAGCTGGGCTCTGGAAAATCCTTTCTCAGCTGCTTTTTGAAAGTATTTAAAAGCTTCCGTGTAATTCTGAGAAGTAAATTATTTTTTAGAAAGCGAAGATTTCACCAAACCAGAACCTGGTTCTGTGAAACACTGGTATCTCACGAGTCCCCACGTCTACAGGGGGGGAGGAGATGCTCCCCCTTCAAAGTATTTCCCCTCAATCAGCTTTCCTTAAAAAACAAACAATAATAATAAAATGTATACACTGCCCCATATTAGAAATATGCTAATCCATCAAATCTTAATATAGTAACCTCGCGGGGAGGGCGGGGTAAAAATGTCAAAAATAAATAAATGAATAATGTCATGGATCAGCCGAGCTCAGCAGAGCAAAGGGACACTGAGGACTCCTCTGAAGAAGAGGTGATGGAATACTGTCATATGCAGGGGCCATTTCCTGCAGGAGCGCACAGGAGCGGAGCTCCGGCAGTAAAGAGCCCAGGGGGCGGGCACATGCAACAAGCCCCACCCCCTGCTCCCAGCAGCCCTCAGTCAAAGCAAGAAGCAGCCAGGTAAGCTGCAGAGCCCCCCCCGGAGCCTGAGTGGTGGGTGTTGCCTTCTGACACACGTCCAGTGATGTCAGGGGGTGTGGCCTATGCAAATAAGTTGTGCTAATGAGTTATGCTAATGAGCTCCTGCACCTCTTTTTCTACGAAATGACCCCTGGACTCACATGATTCGTGTCTGAAGCATTTTAATTCAGCATTTGCTAAAATAAACAAAACACTGAAGAAAGTGAGGTAGAGCGAGGTTACTTTCCCTTGAACTTCTGAGCTGTTTCCCTGCTCAGCATGGGGGGGGGGGCGTTGTTACAGATTGACAATGTGCTTACTGTGTGTCGGCAGTCAGGAAATAAAAGTTAATCCCTTGTTTGTTTAACTCTGTGGGCTGTGTGTCTCAGGGACACACCAGTCTATACGTTTTCAGGTTATGAAAAACGGGTGGCCGTGTGTGCATGGAACAGTGTTTGCACCTCCAACCCCAATAACTCTGTGAAGTGTTTGAGTGAGGGCCTATTAATAAAATGGGCTGGGCTACCCTGTCTGTTGATGTCACTGTGAGTGACAGAGAGGACCTGAGAGAGGTGAAGTGCTCATGACCCTCAACAGTAATTGTTTCCACTTATAACAGGGCTGCAAACCTGTGATCGAGTCCCAGTGAACACAGGGCTTTTCCAAATTCTAATTTTCCTTCCTTGTAAGTTCCCGTTTCTGGTGGTGTGTGTGTGTTTCTGTCCTGTACAGAACTGGTTGATTCAATATCATACTGGTTTATGTCTGGCACATCTCCCTGCAGATTTAAATGGCAGGTTTTTATGCTGGACATAAACTGGTGCAATATTGAATCAGCCACTAGAGGGAGCAAAACAAATGCAGAACCGAACCCCCCCCCCCCACCCCCCAAAAAACGGGAGCAAACACGAGAGGTGGGAGATTGGTTTTCTTAGTCAGGATTTAATTCCATCTCTGAATCTTCTGCTGTTGCACTGGTAGCCAAGAGGCAGGGGTTATTTGAAAGACAATGAAAATGTTACTGGAAATATACATTTTCTTGCAAGTGCTTTGTGTTTTTGAACTCTCACGGGATGCCAATTCAGACTTTACATTTTATAAAGCTCATCATTTTCTGGGCTACTGCTTGCAGTGCAGAGAAGGGCTAACGATACTCACCATCTGGACACCTCTGCCACGGAAATAAAGAAGACCCAGTCCACATAATCCAAGAGGGTTGCCCTGAGCGAAATATTGAGAATATTCCTTTTAGGCTTCTCAGTCAATTACCTGAATAAAACCCTTCAAATAATCAGCATTAATGTGTGCGTCTGCATGATTAAGGTCTTATGCACCAGATTTCTGCTTTCCTAACCAGAGAGGAAAATAACCTTCACCTTGGCTCTTCCTTTCTTCCTATGCCTACTCCTGAGTGTAACCTCGGACCTCTCTGCTCTGTGGTTCATTCTGTACTTTGCCCATTTCCTTTTGCCTCCTGCTTGTACAGGTTAAAAAGACAGAGGTATTTTGTTGGGCAGGCTGGCAAGTGTCAAACTCACTGCTCATTTCACAGCTCCTTTGCCATAGTAACTGGGGAGGCGGAGAATGTAGAGCCAACATACTTTTGCTTCCTAGGTTGCTTTGATATGCCAGACACCTTATCACCTCTGAGAACCTTAAGTATCCTTGAGTCTCATCTTTCCATGCTTGCCTTTGTTTTACATGAAAGGGGGATGGCTGGCAGTTACGTTTGGTGGGTGACATCCCAGGAGGCGATTGGTTCTGAACCTTTTGGGGCCCTTGCTTGAACCCTGTATATCTATTGCTTCCGCCGCCTTTAACCATAGTTCTAACACAGCCGGTGTACAGGCTGGATCCTATCAATGTCTCAATAAACCGGACGTTGCTGGTGGAATGAGCTCCCGGAGGAGATCAGGGCCCTGAGGGATCTCTTGCCGTTCCACAGGGGCTGCAAGATGGAGCTCTTCCGCCAAGCCTTCAACTACGGAGCCGCCACCATTATAGAGCCCTGGCCTTTGGTTTTGACATCTAGCCTGTTCCGCAGGAAGATCAAAAGCAGAATGACTGTTAGACCTCTGTGAATAATAAATAAACAAACTTATCATTCTTCAGAGTGAATGTTATTGGGAACTGATTTATCCAGGAGTCTGACAGCAAGTGGCAGGAGAGCTCTGCGGGGGAGGCCGGGCCGGCAATCTCAGGACCTCGCCAGTCAGGTGGTGATACCCCCTTTTGGTGTGACGCAGCAGTAACGTCATCACGTGGGGGCAACACTCTTAACATTCTCCCAAAACTTTCCTAGAGCATCACCCGATGTGATGACATCACTTCCTGGTCACACCGAAAGTGACGTCACGGCATTGCTGGCAATGCCAATCGTTCTTCACGTTCTTCCGCCATTCCCCTCCCACCAGTCAGCTGAGTGGCAGTAAGGAGAGCCATTGGGAGGTAGGATACCTGGGCTCCCTGGGCGATAGAGATACTGACGGACCAAGAGGAGTGTACGACTAGACAAAAACTACTCCCGAAGCCTAGGGACAATAGGGGCTGTAAACAACTGGGGTTAAAAGGGCCAAAAGAATGGTTGAGTGGGGGGGTCAGTCAGATTTTTACATACTTACTTGCAGGGCTTTTTTTGTAGAAAAAGCCCAGCAGGAACTCATTAGCATAATAGGCCACACCCAACGGCATAGACTCATTAGCATATTAGGCCACACCCCCGACAGCACAGCTCTCTCCCAGGATCAGCTTCCCCAGGTGTCCTGCATCTTGCAGGGGGCTTGGGGAACTCAAGGAGGGGAGGCAGTTTAAACTGCCTCCCCTTCCTGGATTGGCTTGGCTTCCCCAGGTGCCCTGTGGCTTGCAAGGTGCCTGGGGAACCCAAGGGGGGGGGGAGGCTGTAGCCATGGCCAACTTGGAAGCCAGCCGGAACTCTGTTCCAGTGCGTTCCTGCCCCAAAATAGCCCTGCTTATTTGAACAAACCAGTTCGTTTGTTGGCCACCATATTCTGGCAGTAGCAGATTTCACCACAGGATGGCGCCTTCAGAAGAGAAGGTTATACTGCAAACGTGATCGGGAACACACGCTTTGACGTTACTTTTGTCACGTCAGACATAAACGGAGCTTAAGTTAACAGGGTGTGCAAAAACATTACTTTAACATGGGGGACGCATGGCGACACTGCGTACGTTTGACCTCTTCTACATTTTGCATAATGGAAAAATATCTAAAAGGAAAACTGTGCGTTGTGTTTTAAGGATATTCCCACTGTCAATATAAGGAGCATCTGGAATTTAAGTATGCCGGGCTCCAGGTGGGACCTGGGGATCCCCCGGAATTACAGCTCATCTCCAGACTACAGAGATCAGTTCCCCTGGAGAACATGGATGCTTTGGAGGGTGGACTCTTTGGCGTTGTACCCCGCTGAGGTCCCTGTACACCCACAATGATAATGCTCGGTTGTCTCCTCAGGATCGGCTATGTCCCTGCCTCCTCCAGTCAAGGGGCTCTCTTGTACATACTCCCTGCAATGTCCGTACGTGCTCCAGTTTAGGCTAAAATGGACTACGCCCTGCCTTGGTCAATGGGCTATGATTACTCGAGCGACATTACAGCAAAAAGTTCATTTACTCTTAGAGGATTCTGATTGTTTTATTGCTTGGTTTTTAGAGGCTGCAGAGAAGTGTCGAAGAGAGGTGTTCTCAGAGATGGGTTTTGTTTAAGTGTTTCGATTTTATTGTCCAAGACCTTGGTCTAAGAACTCCACCCCTCCAGATTTCCAGGAGTTTCCCCAACCTGGATCTGGCAACTGTATGCACCCATCCCCCACCGGTGGCCAAGGGCAACCCGGCAAACCTATTAGAACTAGAGGAGCAGGGGTCATTTCCTGCAGGAGCGCACAGGAGCGGCGCTCCGGCAGTAAAGAGCCCAGGGGGCGGGCACATGCAACAAGCCCCACCCCCTGCTCCCAGCAGCCCTCCGTCAGAGCACGAAGCAGCCAGGTAAGTTGCAGAGCTCCCCCTGGCATATGCAAAAAAAGTTATGCTAATGAGTTATGCTAATGAGCTCCTGCACCTCTTTTTCTACGAAATGACCCCTGTAGAGGAGTAAAGCAAAATGATTGGAATTGACCACCATTTCTAACAAACCTTTTGCAAAGAGAGAAAAGAAAAATAATACCCAAATTCAAATATTTTAGTTGTACTTTCAAAAACAGCAAGGGAGGGAGGGAGACGCCCAATCATCCGATTGTTTGGACCCAACGGCACACAAAAGTGAGTATGGCTTAAGAGAGTTTAAGATAACCCAGCTATATTACATGAAAATGACTCTAGTTTAGTCAAATTCTGTGTATTGTACGAGGAGGGAAAAACACCATTAGAAGAGATAAAATGCTCACAATACCTTATCTGCTGCCGTTCTGAAATACCTCAAGGCAGTCGCATTATCCTGAGCCACTGCAGTGCTTCCTTCTAAATACATCTAGACCGTAATAAAAAAAGGGGGGTGTTTCTTTAGGTAATAGCAGAGACACAGATGAGGGGAAAATATGTATTGACTTTATTACGTTTCTGTCCCACTTTTATGACAATTGTCTCCAAAGTGGGCTCACAGCAGGAGAGACCAGCACTGCTCACTGGCAGAAGAAAGCAACAAACTAAGGCTGAATCTGCATTTGTCTTTCCCACCCGTGTCCCAGCCTCTTGACTCCGTCTGCATTTGGAATCAGGGATGATTCAATCCCAATAGATAACATGACTGTTGTTCATCAAGTGGTCTTCTGTGCAGGCACACATGGGGACTGTGCAGATGCAGGAGGACGAGTCTCCAAAGCGTAGGGGAAGCGCTCCTAGGCTCCAGAATCTTCTGAGCTTTGGAAACTCATCCACCGCGGCAGGCCTGTGCGGTCCCCATGGCAATGAAATATACATATGTGGCTGCCTGGAGAGAACCGGACAGCAGCTATGAACGGCTGCTGACCTGGCTCACTGTACACGTAATCGTGCATGATGGTGTCTCCATTCACTTGGGTATTCAAGCAGGCTGTTGTGTAAAGGAAATTGGAACGGCATTGCTGGACTTCCGGTTTAAGCGTTTTGCCGCTCGGACGCGTCTCGTCTCGCTTAGATGGAGACACGCTGAGACCCGGCTGACGGGAGGGGTTCGAGTTCGTTTAGACGTGTTAGAGCATTTTATTTATTTTCTTTTCACCTACTTCCTGTTATATTTCTGCACCTTGTTGTTTGACCTCCTATAAAATATTTTCATTGTTCACTCTGCCTGGTCCTCACACCTATTATTTGGCCGAAAGGGAGGTCTAAAGGTCTTGGGAGGGTGCTCTGGGCCTTCTCAAGGGAGCCTGGAGCCAGAGTGGTGGCAGCGTCAAATGACACCCCACCTGAGCCGTGACAGTGCCATCAATATGTAACGTGCTTGAACCATGTGCTTGAACCACAGACCCGCGGGATGGTTCTGGCCCCTTCTCTAACGCCTCTACAGCAAACGCAAGACATGAACCCACAAACACGAAGCTACCATATACTGAATCAGACCCGGGGTCCATCAAAGTCAGTATTGTCTACTGAGACTGGCAGTGGCTCTCCGGGGTCTCAGGTGGAGATCTTTCCCATCACCCGCCACCTGATTCTTACTAGAGATGACAAGGGTTGAACCCGGGACCTTCTGCACACCAAGCAGATGCCCTACCACTGAGCCACATCCCCTCCCTTATTTGCATCCGAGAATGGCTTCCGTGTACAAACACCTCTGTCCTAGGAAATGAAGGTATTACGATGGAGCGAGGGTTAAGGTTCTTCAACTATAAAATTAATCCCAAGAAGCAAATATAGGTACCTTTCCCAAGAATGCCATACCATTAGCGTCCCCTGCGTCTGCTGCTTTTAGGAAGTAGTAGAAGGCTTTCTAAAGAAAAGTAGCAAACGAAAAACAAGGTGACGATTGACTTCACATTCCCCCCAATACAGCTTTAAAAGCGATCGGCAACTTTTATTGAAGTCGCGCATGTTCTTCATCGGACCCACGCCGATTCCAGCCGACGCATTTACATCCCGCTTCTCAGAAACGTTTGCATAGGTGAATCTTGACCTTATGTTATTTTTAAAGGCGTCAGAATACATGGAAAAGCAATGTGACAAACAAAACATACATATATTTAACAGAAGCAATATCAGTATCTTTATGGACATAAAAACAGACATTCTGGCATAAATTTCCCCGACAGAAGGGAAGATGCAACTTCTGCCAATTTCCCCTTCTTGCTGCAGTCCCCGTAATTTGCCCCTTGTGCCATTCCTGAGGGTCCCGTGTTCCCCGCCAGCAGCATTTGGGAAAGATCAGCGGGCTGCGGGGGTGGGGGGAGTCTTCCACTAGCAGAGGATTTAATCTGGATGCAGTCTGTTTTCCTGCCCCTTCAGATCTGGATGTATCGTGTCATTGCTTGGGTAAAGAGAAGGACTCATTCAGCTCTGCATGCTCATGGGTGCTTTGGAGTTGAATTCTTTTGAAGAGCACATATGGACGTATGAATCTGCCTTATACTGAATCACAGAATCACAGAGTTAGAAGGGACCTCCAGGGTCATCTAGTCCAACCCCCTGCACAAGGCAGGAGATTCACAAACACTTCCCTCCCCTGCACCCGCAGTGACCGTTGTTCCACAGCTGGAAGACGACCCAAAACCTCCAAGATCCCCGGCCAAACCGGCCTGGAGAAAAATGGCTTCCTGACCCCAAAGTGGCGATCGGCATTTCCCTGGGCGTGTCAGAAAGGGCCACGAGAACTAAGCACTGAGGCGACCTTTCCTGCCTTCCCTTTCACGATCTCCCTAAGGTCACAGGATCCGCACTGCTGTCAGACCCCTGGTCCATCAGAGTCAGCACTGTCTACTCAGACTGGCGGCAGCTCTCCAGGGTCTCAGGCTGAGGTTTTTCACAACCTGCCCCAAACCTACACTGTGGGGAGGGCAGGATAGAAGTCTAATGAAATAAACAAACACCTACTGCCAGGTCCTTACCTGGAGATGCCACAGATTTAACTTGGGGCCTTCTAGGTGCCAAGTAGATGCTCTGCCATTGAGTCGTGGCCCCTCCCTAAGTAAGTTTGTATCTCCCCAGCTCCATTTACACATGTCACATAGCAAAGATATTGCATGAAGTCAAAAATCCCACTGGGTGAGTGCAAACCTTTGGGGTCACCCTGAACAATCAAGGGGGTTTCTGCAAAAGAAGATCTGCCTCACTAACGTTTCATATTTAAGAGCATAAGGAGAGCCCTGATGGATCAGACCAATAGTCCATCTAGTCCAGCATCCTGCCTCACACAGAGGCCAACCAGTTCCTCTGGAAAACCAACAACAGGGCAGAGAGGCTGAGACCTTCCCCCGATGTTGCCTCCTGGCTCTGGGATTCAGAGGATTAATGCCTCTGAATGTGGAGGTTCCATTCAGTCACTGTGGCTAGTAGCCACTGATATACTTATCCTACATGAACCCAGGGGTCATTTCCTGCAGGAGCGCACAGGAGCGGAGCTCTGACAGTAAAGAGCCCAGGGGGCGGGCACATGCAACAAGCCCCACCCCCTGCTCCCAGCAGCCGTCGGTCAGAGCAAGAAGCAGCCAGGTAAATTGCAGAGCTCCCCCCAGCCCAAAACAGTCCAGTGGCACCTTTACGACCAAGTTTTATTCAGGTACAAGCTCTCCCTCCTCTGTGAGGACAGATCTGCACATCCCCCCCCCAATATAGCAATCCAAAACAGTCCAGTGGCACCTTTAAGACCAAGTTTTATTCAGGTACAAGCTCTCCCTCCTCTGTGAGGACAGATCTGCACATTTCCCCCCCCCCCCCCACAATCTAGCAATCCAAAACAGTCCAGTGGCACCTTTAAGACCAAGTTTTATTCAGGTACAAGCTCTCCCTCCTCTGTGAGGACAGATCTGCACATCCCCCCCCCCATAGCTAGCAATCCAAAACAGTTCACTGGCGTCTGAGCAGTGGGTGTTGCCTTCTGACACACTTCCTGTGATGTCAGGGGGAGTGGCATATGCAAATAAGTTATGCTAATGAATTATCCTAATGAGCTCCTGCACCTCTTGTTCTACGAAACGACCCCTGCATGAATCTATCTAATCCCCTGTAAATCTGTTTATTCCTGTGGCCATCACTACATCCTCTGGCAGCAAATCCCACATTTCAATCACTCTCTGCATAAAGTAGTATTTCCTTTGGTCTGCCCTGAACCTACTACCCATCAGCTTCATGGGATGCCCTCAAGTTCCAGTCTTGAGGAAGAGGGAGAAAAAATTATTTTTGTCAACTCTCTCCACCCTGTGCATAAGTTTATAATTCTCTACCATGTCCCCCCTTAGCCGTCTATTTTCTAAACGGAATAGTCCCAGACTCTTCAACCTTTCCTCAGTTCTTCAAAGGTTCTCCAAACTAGGCCTCTTTTGAAAATGAGCTTATGTTTTATTGAGTATACAGGTTTGAATTTGCTTTAGAAACACGGGAGAGGTGTTTGTCATGTTTGGGGAAATGCATAAGGCTAAGGGTGTGATCCAGAATGGTGTGAGTGTGTGCCTCCCCTTTTCACCCTTAGATAAACTTTTTTCCAAAACTGCCTTAGGTAAAGGTTTCCCTTGCTTGAAAGCCAGTTGAATCCAACTCTAGGGGGCAGTGCTCGTCTCCGTTTCCAAGCCGAAGAGCCAGCACTGTCCGAAGACGTTCCCGTGGCCATGTGGCCGGCACGACTTAAACGTCAAGGCGCACCTTCCGACTGAAGCGGTGCCTATTTATCTACTTGCAATTTCTTGCTTTCGAACTGCTAGGTTGGCAGGAGCTGGGGCCAGAGATGGGAACTCACTCCGTCATGCAGCACTCGGGTCTCGAACTGCTGGACTACCAACCTTCCGGTCTGCAGCTCAGCGTCTTAACCTCTGAGCCACCGTGGCCACAAAAGCTGCCTTACAGGACCCCAATGCATTGCTGTTTTTTAAAAGCCATCTGAGGATCTGGCTCATGAGAGTTTGAAAGGGAAAATGAGGAGAAAACAGCATGCACGTCTTGCCAGCATTTTCCTTCAAAATCGCTTAGGCGACAACCTCCTAAATGTGTTTGGAATTCAGGGGAATTTATTTAGCCATTTGCGGAGCCTCTTGGGGCAGATTCTAACAAGGACGTCCACGCAGTCCCTTCCGGATGATAGCACTAATGTTATCTTTGGCAAATTCATTTGGAAACATCCTACTAAAATAAGCAAAACCCATTTCTAAATTTCTAAAGGGGTTTAAGATTAGGACAATACAAGGCTCTTGAGAGTCCCCTGGACTGCAAGGAGATCAAAACAGTCAATCCCAAAAGAAATCAACCCTGACTGCTCCCTGGAAGGCCAGATACTGAAGCTGAAGCTCAAAGACTTTGGCCACCCAATGAGAAGGGAGCACTCGCTGGAGAAGAAGACCCTGATGCTGGGAAAGACTGAAGGTCAAAGAAGAAGAAGGGGACGGCAAAGGATGAGATAGTTAGTGTCATTGATGCAACGAACATGAAGTTGAGCAAACTCCGGAGCACGACGGAAGACAGGAGGGCCTGGCGTGATGTGGTCCATGGGGTCGCGAAGAGTCGGACTCGACTGCGTGACTGAACAACAGCGACAACAACAAAAACAAATGTTCAATGTCTATTTGAATATACTTACAGCATGATCTCTTTTAAGTCCTTTTCTTCCCAAAAGGTGCAGTTGTCCGAGAAACACCTAGAAGCCATTATTTTAAAAGTGATCGTTTTTGTGAATCAAAAGTAAAAAGGTTCTGTGTGAATAACCTCGTAACCACAGGATCAGATTGTTTAAAGTATAACAGGTGTGGTAAATATTGTATCTTCCAAATAATACAACGCAATCAAATACAAGCTTGCTAAAGGCTTCTCTGTAAACCCAGTCTATTATGCGGTTGGCACCAAAAAGAATAAAATGTGGGTATTGCCCGGACCTGGATGGCCCTGGCTTCTCAGCCCTGGTTAGCAGGGGTCATTTCCTGCAGGAGCGCACAGGAGTAGAGCTCCGGCAGTAAAGAGCCCAGGGGGCGGACACATGCGACAAGCAGCCCTCAGTCAGAGCAAGAAGCAGCCAGGTAAGTTGCAGAGCTCCCCCCGCCCCCCCGGTCCAAAACAGTCCAGTGGCACCTTTAAGACCAAGTTTTATTCAGGTACAAGCTCTCCCTCCTCTGTGAGGACAGATCTGCACATTCCCCACCCCCCAATAGCTAGCAATCCAAAACAGTCCAGTGGACCCTGAGTGGTGGGTGTTACCTTCTCACATACTTCCGGTGATGCCAGAGGGTGTGGCATATGCAAATAAGTTATGCTATTGAGTTATGCTAATGAGCTCCAGCACCTCTTTTTCTAAAAATGACCCCTGCTGGTTAGTAAGGATGGGAGACCACCAAGGAAGTCCAGGGTCGCCATGCAGAGGCAGGCAATGGCAAACCACTGCTGGGCTCCTCTTGCCTTGAACACTTTATGTGGTCACCATAAGTCAGCCACAACTTGACAGCACATATAAAAAATGGCTGCATAAAAACATACACTGTTGGAGCCGTGGAGACGCTCTGGAAAAGCTCGGAGAAAACTGGTCCTGACCGTTTGGTGAGCCGGCTGTGCACAGTACTAACTGGCTAGTGACTGAAAGGTCAAAATGGTTCTTCCCATCCTTGGAGTGGTTTTGTGACTTATTTAATATGTATTTTCTTTTTTTTTGTCTTTAATGAGGGGCGAAAAACCATTGAACTTTATGGCCGTGTTCTTGGCATTGTAGGACCTGACGTTTCGCCAGTAGCTGTGACTGGCATCCTCAGAAGTATAACACAGAAAGACGGAGTACTCTCTGTGTCAAGGTGAGAAGAAAAAAATGGTAGGCAGGAAATTTATATCTACTCAGGAAGGTGGGGTATATGGATTGTTTCCTGAGGAGGTTTTCTGTTTCCTGAGGAGGTTTTCTGTTTCCTGAGGAGGTTCTAATCTTATCTGTAGTGCCGTAGTGTATCCAGCTCTGACAGGGCCGGGCATGTCCGGACTTGTCCAGGGACAAAACCTCAAGCTTCGCGCCTAAAGACAATGGGTCAGTAGGATCCTAGCCTGGCCCAATCAGAGGGCTAGGTCCCAGACCGTGAGGCCAATAGGCCTCTCGGTTACTGTAAATAGCCTATCGGGAAGTGGGGTGTGTGTTATGGTGGTGGGTTCTGAGGGAATATAAGCCGGCCTGTGAGCCGGCCAAGGTGTCTTGTTCCTGACTGAATAAAGTATGCTTAGCTGAATCACTCTCCGTCTGCATACTTTTCAAGTGCTATTGTCAGAAATTTATTTATTTATTTATTAAATTTCTACCTTGCCCTCCCACCGAGGCGGTTCACGCGGCTTACAAGCAATTTAAAACCAACATTCGGTTAAAACCAACAATTACAAAATATAAAACACAGTTCCATAAAATCCCAGCTAATACACCCTCTGATAAAGTGCTAGTGCGACACCACTGGCGTAATCGGTTCTCATTGGAACGCCTGGCGAAACAGCTCCGTTTTAACGGCTCTACGGAACTGCTGGAGGTCCCGTAGAGCTCTGATCTCATGAGGGAGCTCGTTCCACAGCCTTGGCGCCGGCAGGGAGAACGCCCTGGTCCTAGTTGCCACTAACCTGGCATCCCTAGGCCCAGGGGGGGCCAGACGGTTTTGCGTTCCCGATCGCTAGGCTTCCCAAGTCCCCCCAGGGGGTGGGGAAACCCCCGCCCCAGAGGCCCGTTCCCCGCCGGCGGCAGATCGGGCCCCGGGGGAACCCCACCCCGACGTGCGTGTCACTCGGAAGTGATGTGACCACGCCGGGCACGCTGTGGGCGAGGCCACGGTCATCCGAGGGAAAACTCTATGGTTTTCCCTCGGATGGTCATGGCCCCGCCCCCAGCATGCCCGGTGTTGTCACGTCACTTCCGCACACTCCAGATGCCGGACGGGAGTCCCCCGGTAAGGAGATATGGCAACCCTACTCATTGCAGTGCTCTTGGGGAAACATACGGGGAAAGGCGGTCCCTCAGGTAGGCAGGCCCCCAGCCATTTAGGGCTTTAAAGGTAAAACCCAGCATTTTGAAGCGAATCCGGAACGCTACTGGAAGCCAGTGCCATGACTTCAGCACAGGCTGGATGTGCTCCCACCTGGGGAGGCCCATCAACAGCCTGGCTGCCGCATTTTGCACCAGCTGCAGCTTCCGGAGTTGCCCCAAGGGCAGCCCCATGTAGAGAGCATTGCAATAGTCTAGCCTCGAAGTGATCATAGCGTGGATCACTGCAGCCAGATCATTGCGCTCGAGGAAGGGGACCAACTGCCTAATCAGCCGAAGATGGTAAAAGGCTGCCTTGGCAGTGGCTGCTACCTGGGCATCCATTGTCAGGGAGGCATCCAGGAGCACTCCCAAACTCCGGACCCTCGGCGCTGGCACCAACGGTACCCCCCCCCAAAGGCCGGAAGTGGGGCCCCTAACCCCGGGCCGCTCCAATTTAGGCACAGGACCTCCGTCTTCGTCAGATTCAAATTCAACCGACAGAAGGCGCTCCATCTTTCTGTGTTATACCTCTGAGGGTGCCAAGACCACCGCCATACAACCCAAAAAATCTGAAACAGCGAATCCTAAGGAAAGTTACACCCTACTAAGTTCACTGACGTTAGTGCTGTTGGCAGAGTTTAAATATGCAAAGAAGTAGAGCACTGACTGTTGAGAGGGGAAAAATGAGTAGGTTTATTAAAGAAGAACAAACTGTTCTAGAACACAGAAGAGAGAGAACCTTAACTGCCCAACCTGACTGCTGCGAGAGGTACAACAAACAACAGGAAGCCCTGCAGGAGCAGGAAGTCTCCAGAAGAGCCAATCAGGAGACAGCAAGGACACAATTGGAAATTACGGGCAGTCCCTCATCTTGCTGTGCTAACTACCAGTCCTCCCGGTGTTCCCCCTGTAGGGCGATTGGCATATCTTCTTGATAAGACTGCACTATAGACATTGCAGATTCCAACAAGTTCGGCTTACACCGTTGCACTGTAAATGTACACACAATGATTTAAAACGTGTGGGCAGGGGCTAGACTTCATTTAATTAGTGTT
Organism: Gekko japonicus; assembly: GCF_001447785.1. Lineage (NCBI taxonomy): Eukaryota > Metazoa > Chordata > Lepidosauria > Squamata > Gekkonidae > Gekko > Gekko japonicus. The sequence continues at coordinate 41,169 of NW_015160966.1, forward strand.
AGATTTACTGGTAAGCCATCAGTGAAATAAAATCTAAAGGAGGGGCAAACCGGGCTCAGCATATATGATCATCCTCCCTGCTGCAATAATTATCGAGTCAATGTACAATTACGGTTGCCAGCTCCAGACTGGGAAATTGCTGGAGATTTCAGGGTGGTACCTGAAGAAGGCAGAGTTTGGGGAGGGAAGGGCGATCCAACGGGGCCCTCCAAAGCTGCCATTTTCTCCAAAGATCCAAATACAAAAGAAAAAGCAAGCTGCACACAAGCATGATACAAAATCAATGCTCAGAAAACATGGGGAAAAAGCTTTATAGTGCTGATGTCAAACCATGTATAAATGACAACGATACAAAGAAGAAGGAAGGGAGGTCCAAAAAAGGGAGGCTGACGAAGTTTTCCGGAATACAAGTTCATTTTGAGTGGCTTCATCTGAACAGGACCTCATGGAACACGCAATAAGATGCCTTCTAAGTTGGCTTTGATAGTGAAGATCATAGGTCTTCACAAAATTCTCATCATATGCTTTAGTGCCCTATTCTACAGTTGCAGTGACATATTCCTTCCTGAATGTCTCTTTGGAATATTTCACTGCAACTGTAGAATATGGCACTAAAGCATATGATGAGAGTTTTGTGAAGTCCTATGATCTTCGCTATCATAGCCAACTTAGAAGGCGTCTTATTGCATGTTTCACGAGGTCCTGTTCAGATGAAGCCACTCAAAACGAACTTGTATTCCGGAAAACTTCGTCAGCCTCCCCTTTTTTTGAACTCTCTTCCTTCTTCTTTGTATCCTGGGGATCTGGCGACCCCAACTAATGCCGTACACACTGTTATTTGACAACACTCTAGAATGTAAGAAGAGACAGTCTGGCAACAGATTAAATATTGCTACCCAGAAACGTTTGGACAGGAACTGCATTCTCTTAGAGCACCGTGTACGTTTGATGGCTTGGCGGTTGAAAGCCCTGACCCTAGAGTCAAATCTGTGCCGTCAAACTCTTGCGTTCCGTAGCGATTGACGTGCAATTCTGATTTAATGCCCAAGGGTGTTTTTCTCATGTCTTAACCTTCCCTTGTCGGGCTCTCTCAGCACACGTACACCTCTGTACCTAATCCAGTCGTCGCCAACGTAAGTCAACGTAACTTACTTGTATCTGTGTGTCTCCTCTTTCAGCCAAAAACCTGTAGTATTGATAAACATCCCAGTCCAGGAATTCTGTATTAGAACTCTGATTTTCTGGCTTTTCCATCAGCCTCACTTTTTCTACAGGCAAGTCTTCGTTTTTCTCTAATTGTTTAGCAACTGTGAATCAAAAGGACCAAACTATGTCAATGGAACAAGCACTGTCTAGGAGGTATACAAATCTGAGTCGTCTATTCCAGGATATGGGTGGACCAAAAAGGATTGTCAGAGAAGGTTTGTCATCCTGAACTTTAGGATTTTCGGCTGGCATAATGTCTTTCTCGGGGTAGGATAATAGTTTGCAAAGAAGCGTTCATCACTGTTAGTCCATCATAACCTGAGTGACCCTTGTGACTGGGGACTTTCCCACATTTCTCATTTTCCTCGCTTGTGTGCTCCTGTTGCTTCTGGGTTTTTCCCTGTTCTGCTCATGTTTTGCTCCCTCTAGTGGTCGATTCGATACTACACCGCTTTTTGTCCAACATACACCTGCAGATTAAAACTATGCCGGACATAAAGTGGTGTAATATTGAATCGACCACTAGAGGGAGCAAAACTGTTGCTGGGGGGGGGCAACAGTGGGAGGGCTTCTAGTGTCCTGGCCCCATTCGTGGACCTCCTGATGGCACCTGGTATTTTTGGGCACTGTGTGACAACAGTGTTGGACTGGATGGGCCATTGGCCTGATCCAGCATTGGCTTCTCTTATGTTCTTATGTATGAGCACTAGAGGGAACAAAACATGTGCAGAACAGACCCCCCCCCCAAAGCAACAGGAACACACAAGTGAGGAAAATGAGAATACAGAAAAGCCCTGGATTTTAGGACTTAAACATAACAACGTAAGAGAAGACAATGATGGATCAGGCTAATGGCCCATCTAATCCAACACTCTGTCAGAGAGTGGCCAGAAATACCAGGTGCCATCAGAAGGTCCAGCAGTGTGGCCAGGACACTAGAAGCCCTCCCACTGTTCCCCCCCCCCCAAGCACCAAGAATACAGAGAGCATCACTTGCCCCAGACTGAGAGTTCCTATCTATACCTTGGGGCTAATAGTCACTGATGGACCTCTGCTCCATATGCTTATCTAATTCCCTCTTATAAGAACATAAGAGAAGCCAATGTTGGATCAGGCCAATGGCCCATCTAGTCCAACACTCTGTCACACAGTGGCCAAAAATACCAGGTGCCCTCAGGAGGTCCACCAGTGGGGCCAGGACACTAGAAGCCCTCCCACTGTTGCCCCCCCAAGCACCAAGGATACAGTGCATCACTTGCCCCAGCCTTCTCAGCATTCCTAATGGGTTCCTGTGGAGTCATCCTCTTTGCCTGTTTTCATTGTGGAACTTAATTCCGAAGTACTTCAGTCATTTGAAACCAGGGAAAAGGCACGGTAAATAACCACTTACTGAAACGTGCAACTTTCCTGTAGTTGATAAGTGCTGCCTCACAGTTCCTTGGAACATTGATTCCTAGCCAGAACCGATAACCCTGAGAGGGAAAAATAGTCATGATGATTTAAATTTAGATAATTCAGGAATTTAGAATTGGAAACAGAAAAACTGTGTTTTACAAACCAAGATAGTCTTGGATATCAGATTTCCTCCAATACTCGCAAAGGTGTAGTATAAAAGTGCCTAGGGACAATGAAAGAAAATGTACTGCTAGGGATCAAGAAACAAGCTATTTCAATGACAATTTGGTAGAATTAGCTTAGAGTTTCATTACCTTTGCTTGATTATGTTCCACTCCTATCCCGTATGACAGCAAAAATCCTAAAGCCTGTGGGAACAAAAGAAAGCAAACATTCAACCTATTCCTTCTACTTTTTGACCATTTATTTTGTTTTCAGGAATACATTGACATTATTCTCTGATGATTTTATCAAGTTGGTTCTATTTAGCAAATATTTTGTCTGTGCATACACAAGGCATGCGGAAAGCCAGTATTTATTATCTGCGGCAGCATGGTGGAATCTGATTGCCCAGACATGGTGAATAATAGATATCACCACATGAGGAGTAGATGGAAGAGAAATATCCCACCAGAGAATCCAAGGTGGTAAAATTGCTAGGGATGGGCACGAACCAAACAATTCCGGTTCGGAATCCCAAGCCGAACCCCAAACCAAGCAAAAAAATGCCCCAAACTGAACTGGCCAGTTCAGATCCCCCTTCCTTCCGGCTGCGGCGCCTGTCAGCTGTTAGGCTGAAATGGCTGTGAGCCATTGCACTGGTTCATTTTGCTTCCCCCAACTTCAGACTTCACAGCCATTTCAGCCTAACAGCAGGGTGGGTGCACCCATCAGCTGTGAGGCTGAAATGGTTGCAAGACACTTCACCAGTCTGTTTGGAAGCGGGGGGGGGGAACCGACCAGTGATATAGGCTCACAGCTATTTCAGCCTAACAGTTGGGCAGATGTGCCCGCAGCTGAACAGCTGACGGCTACATTTCACTGGTCCGTTTCACTTCCTCCCACTTGGAAGCAGGTGAAATGCCTCGCGGCCATTTCAATCTAGCATTGGGCGGGTCCACCCATCAGCTGGTAGCCATTTAAACCTAACAGGTCAGCCATGGACCCACGCTGCTCAGCTGTTAGGTTTAAATGGCCTGAACAGCTGAACTGCACTGGAGAAAAGTCTGGTAAATATTCTGGGGCTCTGAACAGGGCCAAGTTCATGCCGTATTTTGGCTCGTAAACCAGTTTGTGCCCATCCCTAAATATCACCTTGTGAAACTTCTACCACACCCAGGCGTATGTTTTTGTTTTACTCCCACAGGTAAATTCAGGAAGCTACATTTGCTTCAGAGGAGACCACCTCTACGTGGACATTTAAATTCTGGAAGAATCTAAACTGTGAACCAGTGTGGTGTAATGGTTAGAGTGCCAGACTAGGACACACCTGAGTTCGAATCCTCATTTTGCCATGAATTAGGTAGTCATTACACCTTCATCTCACCTATGCCATAGAATTTTTGTGAGAATAAAATGGGAGGGGGGAATCCTCCTTGGTGGAAAGGCAAGAAAGAAATCGAACGAATATGAAGTAAATTTCTCTGCTATCCCTCTTTGGGTGATGCGGACCCTGAGCATGTACTCATGTGGCAAATGGGCTGTGACTAAGGCAAGTAAAATAAGGATATTCCTTAGTCAGAAGAAATCATTGTGCCGCCATTAGTATATTAAAAGCTGTCAACCTAGACAAGCACAGGTATTTTTAAGAGGAGGTTATGACAACTATGACTGTAAAATACCTCCAAATGTTCAAGTTCAGCTCATAACATTTATTGACAGCACGTTAATGTAAATATAGGATTTTCACAGTTTAAAGCGTCCTGTATACTTCCCCCCCCCCATGGTGTTGCATCGCCTTGTCCAGTGCCATTTTCCTAAAAGCAGATTTCGAGAAATAGAGAAGAAATTGGATTTATACCCTGCCCTTCGCTAACCGGACGAGCCTCAGAGTGGCTTACAAACTCCTTTCCCTTCCCCTCTCCTCCCCTCCCCGCAACAGACACCCCGTGAGGCAGGTGCGGGCTGAGAGAGCTCTGAGAGAACGGCCCTGAACAGAACAGCTCTGAGAGAACTTGTGACTGACCCAAGGTCACACCAGCAGCTGCACGTGGCGACGTGGGGACTCAGACCCGGTTCTCCCAGATTAGAGTCCGCTCTCATAATCACTACACCAGACTGGCTCTCTCAAGCAGCGAGGTGGGCCTTCTTAGGGTGGAGGCAATTTAGAGATACAAGCAGAGGACATGAACCCATGAAGCGGCCTCATACTGAGTGACACCACTGGTCCATTGAGGTCAGTACTCTCTCTTCAAACTGGCAGCTGCTCTCCGGGGTCTTGGGCTGAGGTCGTTCACATCACCCATGCCTGCTACATGATCCTTTCAACTGGAGATACTGGGGACTGAACCTGGGACCTTCCGCATGCCAAGCAGATGGTTTACCACCAGGCCACACTGGCCACCCCCAGTTTGGTGTAGTGGTTAAGTGCGCGGACTCTAATCAGGGAGAACCGGGTTTGATTCCCCACTCCTCCACTTGCAGCTGCTGGATGACCTTGGGCAAGCCTTAGTTCTGACAAGAGCTGTCCTTGAAAAAGAGCCATTTCTGTCAGAGCTCTCTCAGCCCCACCTCCCTCACAGGGTGTCTGTTGTGGGGAGGGGGAGGGAAAGGAGTTTGTAAGCCGCTCTGAGACTCCTTTGGGTAGTGAAGGGCCGGGTATAAATCCAATCTCTTCTTCTTCGAAGAAAGGGAACAAACAAAATTCAGAACGAATATCTGAGCAGAGTATCCTTAAAGAAATCATTTCCCCGAGGTTGTCACATTGTTCACGTTTTCAAAAGGTGACACGTATATATATGTGGTATGGATGTTTTCAAGTTAGGTTAGGACAACGTGACAGGATATTATGTGAAAACACGAGCCTTCACGTATTCCTGTTCACAATTTTTTTGTGGCGGAATATATATTAAAGGTATTAAGAGCAAAATGAACCTGACAGATAGACCGTGATGTTCTATGTATATATGTTTCTGGAGGGAGACATGTACTTTCATCTTTATTACCAAGGAACCTAGATTTACGCTGCCATCTTAAGCAGAATTATGCCCTTCTAAATCCCTGGGAGGCTATGGCTTAAGAAAGCTGCAACTCTGTTTAGGACGGCGCCGTTGTTCTAGCAGTCCAATGCTCAAGTTTAGTAAGATATCGAATAATCGAGTACCCTGTCGCAGATAACAAGAGAAAGTGGAAAAGTGGCGGTTGTATTTTATTCTGCGTGAATTAAATAACTAAAGCTTATATAAAATACTTTCCGCAATGATTAACAGGACAGTTTCTGATAGGATATTGTCTACAGTGCTACAAGTTTAACCAGAGATGGCCAACTTCTCTTGTAAATGGGGGGCGGGGGGGCAGGTTTATTTCCCAGACAATGATCCAAAGTATATTTTGCTACACAAATTCACCCCTTTAGTGCTCCAGCAGTTGTGGGCATCTGGCTAGGGTTGCCAACTTCCAGGTGGGAGCTGGAGATCTCTCACTATTACAAGTGATGTCCAGGCGACACACAGATCAGTTCCCCTGGAGAAAATGGCTGCTTTGGAAGGCGGACTTTATGGCATTACACCCCACTGAGGTCCCTCCCCTCCCCAAACCCCACCCTCCTCAGAACCCACCCAAAAAACCTCCAGGTATTTTCCAACCTGGACCTGGCAACCCTAAGGTCTCACAGTTATGAAGTTTAATATAATTATTACTTATCTGTCTCAATCAAAAAGAGGCTCTTCCACTGAGCCACAGCCCCTCTTTACAGCTCTCCAGGGTCTCAGGCGGAGGTCTTTCCCATCACCTCCTGCCTGGTCTTCTTAACTGGAGATGCCGGGGATTGAACCTGGGACCTTCTGCCTGCCAAGCAGAGGCTCTTCCACTGAGCCACAGCCCCTCTTTACAGCTCTCCAGGGTCTCAGGCGGAGGTCTTTCCCATCACCTCCTGCCTGGTCTTCTTAACTGGAGATGCCGGGGATTGAACCTGGGACCTTCTGCCTGCCAAGCAGAGGCTCTTCCACTGAGCCACAGCCCCTCTTTACAGCTCTCCAGGGTCTCAGGCGGAGGTCTTTCCCATCACCTCCTGCCTGGTCTTCTTAACTGGAGATGCCGGGGATTGAACCTGGGACCTTCTGCCTGCCAAGCAGAGGCTCTTCCACTGAGCCACAGCCCCTCTTTACAGCTCTCCAGGGTCTCAGGCGGAGGTCTTTCCCATCACCTCCTGCCTGGTCCTTTTCAACTGGAGATGCTGCCGGGGATTCAACCTGGGACCTCCTGCCTGCCAAGCAGATGCTCTTCCACTGAGTCATGGCACCGCCCCCAGAGGAGAAGGAAGAATCAGTCAGTTCAGATTTCATTCCCCACTCCCCCCAAAAATTATATAAATATTTATAATCTATACAAGACGTTTGAAAATATCTTCCATTCTAAATTTAAAATGAAATCTTGACTCCATGGAAACTATTTCCCACATTCACAGCATCCTCACTGGAATAAAGACGGGAGCCTTGACCTGAAATCCACAGGCAGTTCAAGGCATTTTGTCACTCCGAGCTAGGTACACTCATCCTGCCCCCCTCCCTCACCGGGCCTGTTCTACCGCCGGCTGGATCCAAGCCAAACCACTGCAGCAACAGCGGGCGGTGTGGGTCCAAGAGAGGAATGCTCCCTCTAAGCTGTGGAGTCTTGTGAGCAAAAACTCTACTTGGTGAGCTACTGGCATTCAAGTTGTGAGCGAGCGATTTGGCTGCTGCATAAATTAGTTTGCTCTGGAGCCCTCCTTCCTGAGCTAAGACAGAAATGTATGAGCCGGAGGCTAAAAAACTGAGCTAGCTCACACTAACTCAGCTTAGAGGGCACACTGCTCTGGAGCCATCCTTCCTGAGCTAAGACAGAAATGTGTGAGCCAGAGGCTAAAAAATCATGAGCTAACTCACACTAACTCAGCTGAGAGGGAACACTGCTCCGGAGCCATCCTTCCTGAGCTAAGACAGAAATGTATGAGCCGGAGGCTAAAAAACTGTGAGCTAACTCACACTAACTCAGCTGAGAGGGAACACTGCTCCGGAGCCATCCTTCCTGAGCTAAGACAGAAATGTATGAGCCGGAGGCTAAAAAACTGTGAGCTAACTCACACTAACTCAGCTTAGAGGGAACACCAAACTCCTCCCATACTGCTGGTGGCTGGAAATGCGCCATGCCCCTGTGATCCATCAGTAGCCCCCTCACTTGAACCTCCTCGACTTGGACAGATAACCAGCCCTGCTCAAATTTCATTTGTCAAGGAGTTTTCAGAGGTGCTTCCTGAATAAACCCAATGATCCTCTTTAAGTTGTGCAGTCTGACGAATCGTTACCTTTGTGTCCCCCGCCTTGTCGACACTTCTGGGTTCGAAACAAACCAATGTTGTACTCCTTTTTCAAACGTTTATGTACTTTTATGTAGAAGAGCTAACTGAAGAAGACTTACGGTCTGGCCCTTATGAGACCCCCCTTCCGCTAAGATCTCGTACAACGACACGGCGGCTTTTATATTCTGAGGACCGTTGTAGCCGAACAGCATATTGGCGGCCAGTTTCTCCATCGCCTTCTGGTTCCCCATCTCTGCCGCCTTGGCGAGGAGCTTGTAGGCTCTGGTTTAGAGACACAAAACTCAGAATTAATCAGCCAGATACACAGAAGTTACACATAAGTGTATTCAGGGGTCATTTCCTGCAGGAGCGCACAGGAGCGGAGCTCTGGCAGTAAAGAGCCCAGGGGGCGGGAACATGCAACAAGCCCCACCCCCTGCTCCCAGCAGCCCTCAGTCAGAGCAAGAAGCAGCCAGGTAAGTTGCAGAGCTCCCCCCCCCAGCCCTCCGGTCCAAAACAGTCCAGTGGCACCTTTAAGACAAAGTTTTGTTCAGGTACAAGCTCTTCCTCCTCTGCGAGGACAGATCTGCACATCCCCCCCCCCCGATAGCTAGCAATCCAAACACCCAAGCCTGAGCAGTGGGTGTTGCCTTCTGACACCCTTCTGGTGATGTCAGGGGGTGTGGCATATGCAAGTAAGTTATGCTAATGAGCTCCTGCACCTCTTTTTCTATGAAATGACCCCTGATCGTATTTGTGGCTGGAATAGCATTTTAGAGCTGTTGATTGCATTAATGGCATTGCCTTCGGCACTGAAAAGACTCTCAGCACAGAATGGCTTTGGGGAGCCATCGTGGTGTGGCGGTTAGAGTTTTGAGCTAGGATCGGGAGAACCAGGTTCGAATCCCCATCTCTACTGTGGAAGCTTGCTGGATGACCTCGGGCCAGTCACACACTCTCGGCCTAACCTACCTCACAGGGTTGTTGTGAGGATAAAACTGATGAGAGGAGAATGATGTGAGCTACCTTGGGCCTTCATCTTCTTTCTCAAGATGGGCATAAATGAAGTAAATAAATAAACAGAGGAAGAAGAGGAGGAGGAGGAGATTGGATTTGTACTCCACCCTTCACTTGGAGTCTCAGAGCGGCTTACAATCTCCTTTCCCTTCCCCTCCTCACAACAGACACCCTGTGAGGTGGGTGGGGCTGAGAGAGCTCTCTCTAGGACTGCTCCAGAGAGAACAGCTCTGGGAGAACTTGTGACTGACCCAAGGTTACACCAGCAGCTGCACGTGGAGGCGTGGGGAATCCAACCCGGTGCCCCCAGATTAGAGTCCGTGCTCCTAACCACTACACCAAACTGGCTCTATGACTAAGAAGACACATCCAAACCGAGTTCAGAATGAAACAGCTGTGATTTGGGTCAGGAAACCAATGGGATTCAGTCAAAGATAAAACAGACGTCTGCTGGTACCTTAAATATTTACTCCAACATGCATTTGCGTGACCCGGAGATCACTGCTTCAGATGTATATTGGAAGGAAATCATTGTACACACTTTTATAAGGGGAAATTACAGAAGTGGGGGAGAAGGGAGAGTTGGGTTAGTTAGAGGCTTGGTGTGGATCCGGTCATAAACATTTCAGGCGCAATGCTCCATGAAAGGGACCAGGACGGATCAGGTTGTTACACAAAACAGACGATGAGAAGGGGACAGAGGTAAAGAGACTTAGTACATTTCAGAGGACGCGTGGCTTGCCACTGACCGGTGCTGCCTCCCTGGTAACTTTTGGGGTGCTTTCACACACACTAAATAACGCACTTTCAATCAGCTTTCAAAGCACTTTGCAACTGGATTTTACTGTGGGAAATGGCTATAAAATCCACTTGCAAACCGTCACTGAAGTGGACCGAAACGGCATTATTTGGCATGTGTGGAAAGCACCCTCGGTTTGAGTAAAAGAAGAAGTGCACCATCCCAGCCAGTGTTTCCGCGTCCCATTCCAAGTCCCTGACTGCTGGGCTCTTTTCACACCAAAGATTTGCCACGTTTCAGCCACCCAACTCTGGTATTCACATGACTTGTCACCAATGTTCCCTCTAAGCTTTGGGGTCTTGTGAGCCAAAATTCTACTTTGTGAGCTACTGGCATTAAAGTTGTGAGCGAGGGATTTGGCTGCTGCGTAAATTAGTTTGCTCTGGGGCCATCGTGCCTGAGCTGAGTCAAAAATGTGTGAGCTGGAGGCTTAAGAACTGTGCGCTAGCTCACACTGACTCAGCTGAGAGGGAACACTGCTTGTCACGTACAGATCTTTAGCAGCCCGTTCCTTACACACACACACACACACACACACACACCAAAATAGATTTTATTTCAAACTTATTTTAAAAACCAGTGTTCCCAGGCAGGAGCTATGAGCCCAAGCCGTTTCTTCTCTCTGAAGGGGAAACGGTGCAATTGCAGATCTTCAGTGAAGTGCCAGTCCATTACACGTTTCGTGGCTGAGTGCCTGCAAAGAGCCGGTCCCTTGCAGCAATTGCAGAAAGGAGTGTAAAAGAAGAGCACCAGCCCCACCTTAGCCTGACTTTTGGGTGGGGTGAGGGGTTCATCTGGAGGTGCCTTTGCAAATACATGGAGGTTTTTAAGAGTTTATTTTTAAAAGTATTGTGTTATTCCAATGCAGAGTCATCCATGCTTCTAAATAAAAAGAAATAAAAACAAAACAGGGTGGGCAAAGAATCTTGAGGGTCATGTTAGGTTGGGGGGAAGCGTCAACGCTCTTCAGGCGTGACAAGGCCCCGTAGGATTAGGATTTCAGGGGCACAGTGGGCTGCAAGCAGTAGGGGGAGAGGCAAGGAAGTCACACTCCGGGGCCAGAAATCCTTCCATCCGCAGAAGCGTTCTGGTGGATCCAAGCCAATGGCCGGCTGTTGGGCTGTTCACTCTCCAATGTCCGTCCCACAACCACGGAAATCCCTTTCACTTGAGATCACCAAAGACTTAGCCTCAGCATCTTCCAGATGCATTGCAAAACATTTTTATTCAAGTCGGCCCCTTTCTGCTCCATCTCCTTCAAAATCCGATGTTTGGTGAGTCTTGACCAGTGCTCCCTCTAAGCTAAGTTAGTGTGAGCTAACTCACAGTTTTTTCAGCTTCCGGCTTACACAGTTTTGTCTTAGCTCAGGAAGGATGGCTCCGGGGCAAACTAATTTGTTCACCATCCGAAGCGCTCACTCAAAACTTCAATGCCAGCAGCTCACAAAGTAGAATTTTTGCTCACAAGACTCCACAGCTTAGAGGGAGCATTGGTGGCAACCAACTAAGCTGTGGAGTCTTGTGAGCAAATATTTTACTTTGTGAGGTGCTGGCATTGAAGTTATGAGCAAGCGGTTTGGCTGCTGCATGAATTAGTTTGTTCTGGAGCCCCATCCTTCCCGAGCGGAAACAAAAATGTGTGAGCCGGAGGCTAAAAGACTGTGGGGTGGCTCACACTCACTCAGCTCAGAGGGAACACTGCCCCCAAGTAGCACACCAGGTGCTCCCCAGAGGGGAATGCCTTTTCAGATCACAAGATAGCCAGTTCTCTGTACGTGTTCCCCCCCATTCCTCCTCACACCACCAGTCTTCGCTAACAGAGCTTCTTTATCTGTGCCAAGGGGGACTCTTCTCGGCTTCCTTCAAGGATGGACTCTGTTATCCCAGGTCCTGGGAATGGTATTATTTGGTATAACAAAACTATTTGTGACGCTGTCTTGGCGTGCACTACCTTGAAGCTTATCCGGATGAAATTTAAAAGGGTGCCAGGGGCCCCATGTTTCGGTCCCCCCCTGTACTATTAATCCCCATAGTCACCTGTCAAGGCACGAGCGAGGTTTGCCACGATAATCTATGAAACACAAATATGGAGAGGCCTTTACGTGCTATACCAGGGGTGTCAAACATGTGGCCCGGGGCTGGATCGGGCCCCCGGAGGGGCTTCCACCAAGCCCACAGTGGAACTGGCCGTCTCCTGCTTCCAGTTCTTCTGCTGCTGCTGCTGCATCATCGCTTGCTTCGCCAGACTCTCTCTCTTTTTTAAATTGCATTTTATTGAGTTTTATATATTTTTACATCCTGTATTACTTGTTAGTTGTATACAGTATCTTTCAACAGCATCTAATAAACAAGAAGAGAAATGTTCTCCATACGTACTGTAAACACAAAGTCTCTATATTTAATCGCTCAGCCGTTTCATGTTTTAACCTGGGTCCTAGACTCAGAACTCTGAGCGTGAGATTTCTGTGGTGAATGTCAATAAATCAAAAATAGGTTTGCAGCTTACAGAGCTAATGTTTTAAGCGTGTTTTTATTTTAAGTAAAAAAAAAACTGCTTTGTGTTTGTGTCCTTTATAAAGTTTATATCTCTGCTACGTGGCATTACATTTTATGACGCACATGGCCCGGCCGACAAGGTCTCATTTCAAAACCTAACTTGAAAGGTTTTGAAGCTGAATGCCATCTTGTTAAATTATTGTTAATGACACCTGGTTTGTATTGGTTAGCACCTTTTAATACTGTACTGTTTTATTGGTTTGTGATTTTATGATTAGTATATTATTTATTGTTGTTTTAAATTTCTGGAAGCCACCCTGAGCTGGCTATTGCTGGGAGGGTATAAGTTAAATAAACAAAGAAATAAATATGTCAGATCCGGCCCTCATAGCTAATGAGTTTGACACCCCTGTGCTATACGTTCACCTCTACTTATCTATGCTTCCTCTGAGGCTGTGCCCGCCACACCGGTGAGCAGACACTTACTCGTCCTTATCTTTGTCGCTTTTCAAGTGTTTCAATATTTCGAGGCTCCTCTTAAAAAACTGCTGACTTTTGTCCTTTTTCGCAGCTTGCTCCTGTGCTAGAGATGTGACCAGGGGAAAGAGAGAGAGAGAGTCTGGTGTTATTTGTTGCCACCGGTTTAAAGGAAATTATATTTTCCTAAGGGACTTGAGAAAAGCAAAGCCTCTGTCTTCTGATGACCTTATTTTAGTCAAGCCTCCTGTAGAATACAAATACTGGATTGAAAACTTATTTGCACGTGAGACTGAAACATCTTGCAAGCAGGTTGTGTTCCAGGAAGGAGAGTAGATGCTCATGAAACATAGCTGCTTTTATACTGCAGAGCCCTGTCAAGGATTTCTGAATCCCCTCTGCTGAAAACTCTAGGCCCATAATCCATCTGTCACTTCCGTCTTAAAAACTGGAGTCCTTTAACTGATAATAACGGTGGATTCCGCATGAGACCTTAAACCCTGGCTCCCCGAACTTATATTCTACACTACACGCAAGTTCACCCCCGTAATTATCTCTTGTCCTGGGATAAACGGATGCTGTTATAACCAGGGATAAATGACAGGTCTTGTGTCGCGAGTTGAGCTCTGATAAAACCAGGGATGAGATCCAAGTGCGGAAAGCACCAATGAGTAGCACTGATTTCCTCAAATCTCACTAATTTCTAATTGACTCTTAACTCTTCCTCCCGTCCACACAGAAAGATCGCCAGTCCTCTCCTTTGCCTAGACCATCTTCCACAGAACGCTGCCGCCTGTCGTTCTGCAGTCACTCACGGAAGCAGTGAGGTGAGGCTGGCTAGGGTTGCCAACCTCAAGGTGGGGGCTGGAGATCTCCTGGAATTACAACGAGGATTGCCAGCTACAGGTTGGGAAATACCTGGAATTCTGGGGGGTGGAGCCTGAAGAAGGTGTGGCTTGAGGAGGGGAGTGGCCTCGACAGGATATGATACCATAGGTTCCACCTTCTAAAGTGGCCATTTTCTCCAGGGGAACTGATTTCTTTCACTTGGAGGTCCGCCGTAATAGTAGGAGATCTCCAGCCAACACCTGGAGATTGGCAACCCTAATTACAACTGATTGGGGTTGCCAGGACCCCTCGGAGGGACCCCCACTGATCAGCTGGCCGACGGAGAAGGGCTTACCCGGAAAAAGAGCGAGGCCCAGGCCCCTGCCACACCGGGGGGGGGGGAAGGTACAGCCAAAGTGCAGCTTTTTAAAGCCGCACCAAAAGAAACATGCGGCGGTGGGATCACATAGATCCCCTGGGCCGCTGCACAGTTCCTCGCCGGCACGATCAGATGCCGGGGGGGGGGAAGCTACTGAAGGGAGGGCGAGGCTGCTGAACTGCGCATGTGTGCGCGTGCGCAGTTCGGCCGGGAGCCTGGATTGCTCCGGACGACGAGCGCGGTGGCAATCCCACATTCCCTCTCCCGGGGCCAAAATCTTCCGTGTGACCGGGGCCCCAGTTGACGTTGTGGCAATGGGTCTACATCACTTCTACCACACCCTGGAAGTGACGTCCTCACGTGGCGTTTGGGCAAAACCTCTCTGGAAGAAGCCAGTCTTACCATAGAGCTTTTGCCCAAGTACCAGAGCGTCACCCTGAAAGCACTGCACAATGGTGTCACCTCTGGGACATGTTGGAAGTGACGTAGACACATTGCTGCCATGTCAGCTGGGCCTCCCTCCCGCTCCTGGTAAGTCCCCCTCCTTGCACCCCCTCTTGCCCTGCAACTGGAGGAGGAGGAGGAGGAGGAGAAGAGACTGGATTTATACCCCTGCCCTTCACTACCCAAAGGAGTCCCAGAGCGGCTCACAAACTCCTTTCCCTTCCCCTCCCCACAACAGACACCCTGCGAGGTAGGTGGGGCTGAGAGAGCTCTTGACAGAAACTGCTCTTTTTCAACAACAGCTCTAACAGAACTACGGCTTGCCCAAGGTCATCCAGCAGCTGCAAGTGGAGGAGTGGGGAATCAAACCTGGTTCTCCCAGATTAGAGTCCGCGCACTTCACCACTACACCAAACTGGCTCTACACCAAACCACTACACCAAACCACTACACCAAATGGATCTACAGGCCACAGAGACCAGTTCCCCCAGAGTAAATGAAAGCTGTGGAGAGTGGACCCTATGCCATAACATTCCTTCTGAAAGCAGTCCAAATCAGAGTTTTCGAATTCCAGTCACGGGCTTTCCACATCAGTCTGTCCTAAGGTGCCTTGGCTACATTACAGCAGTACGGCAGCATCTGCTTCTGCTTGGCTTCGTTCTGTGGAGATGGATGTGTGGTTTCAAGGCCAAGGACCATACGGACAAGGCCAGGGGTGGCCAAACTGTGGCTCGGGAGCCACATGCGGTTCTTTCACACGTATTGTGTGGCTCCCGCTACGGTGGCTGGGGAAGCAAAGGGGAGGCGTGCCTCCCCGACTGGTCTTCCCTTCCCCAGCCAGTGCAGAGAAAGAAAGCGATTTGAGCTTTAAATGCATTCTCAACCCCCCCCACCCCCCACTAGCCAGCTTGGAGAAGGCATTTGTCTCTTTAAATCCCTGAAAGAAGCAAGCTAGCCAGTGGGGGGCGGGGCGGGGGGCCCCTGGAGGACACATTTAACGTTAAAGTTGCTTTTTTCCCACCTCTCCCTCCCTGCCCCATCTATTTGCTTTCTTTCCACCTTCTTTCTTTCCACCTTTCTCTCTCTCTTTCTCCCCTCCCTCCCCCATCTATTTGCTTTCTCTCCACCTTTCTTTCTCTCTCTCGTTCTCCCCTCCCCCCTTCTAACATTATCTATTTAACATTAATAAAAAGCAGATTTGCATATTTCCCAACAAAAACGCGTATGATGTTTGTTCATGTCTTGTGGCTCTCAAACATCTGACGTTTATTCTGTGTGGCTCTTATGTTAAGCAAGTTTGGCCACCCCTGGACAAGGCCAGCCACACGAGACTCTCCTGCCTAGAGTTGCCAACCTCCAGGTGGTGGATGGAAATCTTCTGCTATGACAACTGATCTCCGGGCGACGCAGATCAGTTCCCCTGGAGAAAATGGCCGCTTTGGAAGGTGGACCCAAGGGCATTATGCTTCCTTGAAGCCCCTCCCCTCCCCAAACCCCGCCATCCTCAGGCTCCACCTCCAAAACCCACCCAGACAGGGCCAGGTCTTTAAATGGTTTCAGCGGGGAGCCATATTGGCCTGCAGTGGAACAGCTCGATTTCAGTTCAGTAGTGCCTTAGAGAGAGAGAGAGAGCAACAAGATTTGGGGGGATACGGGTTTTTGAGAGTCACAGCGCTAACAAAGGGAGCTCTCCAAAGCTTATGATCCCCAAAGTCTTGTTGATCTCTTAAGTTGCTACTGGACTCAAATCCAGCAGGTCTTTAAATATTACGGCAGCGCGACGGGATGAGCTGCAGAAAAGACGCCAAAACTGATGCTGCCGCCGCCGCCGTGTCAAAACAGCACCCACCTTTGTGTTTATTCCAGTTGTTCCACATTCTGTACTTCCCTAAGCGGTAAGAGGTGTCAGGAGTGATTTTCACACAAAGGCAGTTCCTGTATGAGGACTCTGAGAGAATACTAACGACATGTGTGGGCGCTTTCACCCATGCTAAATAATGCCGCTTCAATCCACGTCAGAGACCGTTTGCAAGTGGATTTTGTCATTTTGCACAGTCAAATCCAGTTGCAAAGTGCACTGAAAGCAGACTGAAAGTGCGTTACTTAGGGTGTGTGAAAATGCCCTGCCACCAGTGTTCCCTCTAAGCTGAGTAAGTGTGAGCTAGCTCACAGTTTTTTAGCCTCCAGCTCACACATTTTCGTCTTAGCTCAGGAAGGAGGGCTCCAGAGCAAACTAATTTATGCAGGAGCCAAATCGCTGGCTCACAACTTTAATGTCAGCAGCTCACAAAGTAGAATGTTTGCTCCCAAGACTCCACAGCTTAGAGGGAACATTGCCTGCCACGTGGGTCTTTTTGTAACATCTAGGCTTTTCTTACTTCGTATACAGCTAGGCGAAAGGGAAATTCGGGTAGGTTGAACAGCAAAAGTAATCGATACATAAGAGCAGTCTTCCGATAGCATGCCCTTCAAACACCCTGTGATGCGCCTTTTCCCTTTTCTTTTATATGCACCCATAGGTGAAAAAGTCACTGTGCAACTGATTTTCGGTCTACGGCTTCCACCTCAAAGTTAGGTTTTTTTCTTCATTTCACCTTGAACGGCTCTTAAGGTACCCTCACAAATTTCTACTATCGGTACTTTATCAGCAACTTCCAATGGACTTCTAGTCTCCCCAGGAAGACCCATTTACAGTGTACACCGGGGGTCCCCAACCTTCCTGAGCCTGTTGGGTACATTTGGAATTCTGACACAGGATGCTGGGCACAAAATGGTTGCCGCAGATGGTGGCGCCAACCACAAAATGGCTGCTTCGGGAGGTGGAGCCAACCAAAAAAGGTAAGGGAGTGAGGTCACGCATGACTCTAATAGTAGGACTTCAACATTTTAGACTCAGACTCTGCTTAACTGGATGCCTTTTTAAATGAAAACATTGTTTACAATTATTTTCTTGCATACACACAGCTTACTTTCGGTCACACGAGGAGGACCCTTGTGCTGTGGTGGCGGCGGCTGCCAAAACAAGTTCTTTAAAAATCTGTACAGCCAATCACATCTTCAATGGCCAGTCAGAAACCCTACACTGCAAAGGTCCCATCCACCCCCACCCAGTTTCTAAAACAACTGGCAGGCACCCGGAAAGGTGTGTGGGGGTGTCACGGCCCCCACGTTGGGGACCCATGGTCAGTGAGCTTAAAATTGGCATAGCTCTGTTCAGAACTGCTTTGTAAAAACTTGAAAAGAAATGCTTCATAGTTCAGGAATGGCACTGACCCCATCTAAGATCTGAAGATCAGACTATAAGAAGAGAAGAAGGAGATTGATTTATACCCCACCCTTCACGCATAAGAACATAAGAACATAAGAGATGCCAATGTTAGATCAGGCCAATGGCCCATCCAGTCCAACACTCTGTATTACACAGTGGCCAGAAATACCAGTGCCATCAGGAGGTCCACCAGTGGGGCCAGGACATTAGAAGCCATCCCACTGTTGACCCCCCCAAGCACCAAGATGACAGAGCATCACTTGCCCCAGAGTCCCTATCTATCCCTTGTGGCTAATAGCCACTGATGGACCTCTGCTCCACTCGCTCAGAGCGGCTTACAATCTCCTTTCCCTTCCCACAACAGACACTGTGATGATTTCATGTTTTGGTGTGTGTGCTTCTTTAAATGTTTAGTGTGACTGCAGTAATGACAGGAGAAAAAACGGTAGGCATTCCCTCCCCTGTGAAATATGTGGCCCTAGGTAGGTTAATTAACTACTACAAATAATAGTAGTACAGTTGTAAACCGCTCTGAGACCCCTTAGGGGTCAAGGGCGGTATATAAATCAAATGTAAATAAATAAATAAATAAATAAATAAATAAAGGTCACACCAGCAGCTGCATGCGGAGGAGTGGGGAATCAAACCTAGTTCTTCCAAGTTAAGAGTCTGCACTCCTAACTACTACACCAAATTGGCTCTTGATAAAGCATGCACATGTGTTTGTAGTTTTTATCCTTGGAATGTGGGGAGTTATGAAAACGCAGAAAAAAGAGCACTCTCCTCCACCATAACTGTATGTTCTCAGTTTACAGGGTGGGGAAAGGCCAGAATAGGATTTAATTCACTGCTCCGTCAACCTGAAACTGATTTCTCACAATGATTCAAAAACGGGTATCTTGCACCCACGTTAAACCAGAAGAGCACACAAAATGGACTTTTGCCTGTTAAACTAAAGCACCATCTTGTACTTGACACATGAACCAAGTCAACATAAGAGACGCCAATGCTGGATCAGGCCAATGGCCCATCTAGTCCAACACTCTGTCACACAGTGGCCAAAAATACCAGGTGCCATCAGGAGGTCCAGCAGTGGGGCCAGAACTCCAGAAGCCCTCCCACTGCTAGAAAAGATCCAATGACTGCAAAATATGTAATAAAACGGTAATAATAAAATATGTGTTAGGCACAAAGGATCCTGCTGATGTAACGGGCTCACATCTGAACACACATAAAGTCGCCTATACTTAATCAGACCATTGGTCATCAAGGTCAGTATCATCTACTCAGATGGATCCAGGTGGTCAGCCCTGTCGGTCTGAAGCAGTAGAACAAAGTTAGAGTCCAGTGGCACCTTTAAGGCCCACAAGGTATGAGCTTTTGTGTGCATGCACACTTTTTCAAATACTGTGGAATGGTAGGCAAGCTTCAGACTTATAGACAGGGGGCTGGACAGCAAATTGACATGTAGCATGATGAAGATGTGCGAAGACAAAACTAGAGAAGAAGCTGAGGTTATAAGGTCAACAGCTGTAAAGCAATAAATATGTCAAAATAGCAGATAAATGCGTAAAGGTGTCTTTTCTAAAATCTCTAAATCTACTCAGATGGGCGTCTCAGGCTGAGCTCTTTCACGCCATCTACTGCCCAGTCCTTTAAACTGGAGATACCAGGGATTGAACCTGGGGCCTTCTGCATGCGAAGCAGAGGCTCTTCTGCCGAACCACACCTCAGTGGTGGGGTTTTTAAAAAAATGTTTATTTGTACATTTTCTATTACATAAAATAACAAACAGAGTAATACATATACATTTATTGGAAGTACGAGAGGCCGAGCGCCGAGGAATAGATTCTTTTGAACTATGGTGCTGGAGAAGACTCTTGAGAGTCCCTTGGACTGCAAGAAGATCAAATCAGTCAACCCTAAAAGAAGTCAACCCTGACTGTTCCCTGGAAGGCCAGATAATGAAACTGAAGCTCAAAGACTTTGGCCACCCAATGAGAAAGGAGCACTCACTGGAGAAGACCCTGATGCTGGGAAAGATTGAAGGTCAAAGACGGAGGGGACGGCAAAGGATGAGATGGTTAGACAGTGTCATAGAGGCAACGAACATGACATTGAGCAAACTTCAGAGGACAGCGGAAGACAGGAAGGCCTGGCGTGGCCCATGGGGTCGCGAAGAGTCGGACTCGACTGTGCGACTGAACAACAACAAACAAATGGAAGATCGTCTAACATTTTTTTCCCACCCAGTTATAAACTTTCTGCCATCTATTTTGAAAAGTTGTTTCATCTTTTCCTGAGTCGTATTCAGTTTATCAAATTCAGCTTTTTCAATAATTTTATCCCTTAGCTCTTCTTTATTGGGTATCGTATCCTTTTTCCATTGTTTTGCAATTAATATTCTCGACAGGGTAAGTATATACAGTATGACTATTAAATCATCTCGTTTAATGCCATCCGGTGTGATATTGAGTAAAAAGATTTCTGGTTTCAGCTGCAATTTAACTTTTGTAATTTCTTCTATTACTTTTTTGAGTAATCTTCCAGAATTTAGCAATTTTTTCACAGTTCCACCAAACATGATAATATGTTCCAACTCAGTGGTGGTTTTGATGCTGTTTGCCCCGTTAGGTCTTTCCCCTATGCCCTCTATGGCAATAGGCTTCGGTGGCTTTCCTACTTTGCTTCTGGAGACAGCAGTTTTTACTGGCCGCCACACTGCCATAAAACGTAATTTTATAGCACGCTCAAAGGGACTCATTATTTAAAACAGTTAAGCCAAAGGTTAACAGCTACCAAAAAAAAAAACACCTTAGGAATGTGATGCAGCTTTACCAAATTTTTGTTATAACCGGTGACACTGCCCCCGTTTTATAGGTGCTCGATGCCCATAAAAGAATCTATTAACGTATTACACAGTCCCATGGCTTTTAAAGAGACGTACTAATAAATGTTTAATGCGCTTTCCAGAGCACTCGAGTCTATATTTTGACGGCCGAACACTACTTCTTTGTAATCCTCTTGGAGCTTGATTGTAGGGGCCCTAACTTTCTGACACAAGGATTTAATGGCTGGTTTCATTACTTATGAATTTCCATTGAGCACTATCTCTGTGCAGAATAGGGAGCGCCATGGATTTTAACCACTGAACGACCAGGCAGTTGTATGACAACACCAAGAGTTCCTATTCCGCCACACCTCTAGGAAGTGTTAATAAAATGGTCTGCGCAATTCTTGTATCTGTCACTGGAGACAAGGACCACTGGGGCATGGTCCAGAAATGCCATGCTTTGAAAACCCTTTTTGGAAATTCCCCCAGCATCGCCGCTCCAGTGCAGACCCATCCCCAGACAATGCAGAATGAGAACCTCATTTTGCATTTCAAGACCTGTGACTTATAATAATGGCATGTATTACACGGTATGAATGTATTTTCATGGACAGCTACAGACAGCGTACTGAATGGGTGCAGGAACAAGGAATGCTTTTGCACTTGTTAGAATTGCATCTCAGAAATTTGCAATTCTGCATGGTGCACATTGTGACAAAGTCACACACACACACAAACCATTTTGGAATGGGAAGTGTAGAAAGTAATGTGGAGAGCCAGAACAGAACAATGGTTAGTGTCCGACCCTCCCGCCAAGGTCTGAATCCCTGCTCTGCTATGTCAGCTTGCTGCGTGACCTTGGCCTTGTCATTCTCTCTCAGCCTAATGGACCTCTCAGGGTTGTGAGGATAAAGTAGAGGAGAGAGATTGAGCTTTTCCCCCATTCTTATTTTCCTCACTTGTGTGTTCCTGTTGCTTCGTGTTCCCCCCCACCCCGCTGTTCTGTGCATGTTTTGCTCCCTCCGGTGGTCAATTGAATATTACACAGATTTATGACTGGTATGAAAACCAGCATTATAAACCTGTAGGGAGATAACCCTGGGCATACAGTGATGTAATATCAAATCGATCACTAGAGGGAGTGAAACATGTGCAGAACAGACCCCCCCCCTCCAGAAGTAACACAAAATAATGATATTCAGTTGCCCATTAATACAACTGAAAAAGCACCCCTAGGGTTTCTCTCCTGTAGAATTGCCGTAATACAAAGCCGCTATGTCTTGCTCTTCTTCTGCTACTTTGGGCACACTATTTTATTAATCCAGTTCTTGAATTCTGAATGGCTGCTACATCCATTATGATTTAACGACCCAAGTGTCTCTTCAGCGAATTTATTTATTTACTTCATTTATGCCCCACTTTCCTCCCCAGTGGGGACCCAAGGTGACTTTCACCATTCTCCTCTCATCCATTCTATCCTCACAACAACCTTGTGAGGTAGTTCTCTTACAAAGGAATTTCAAAGGGAGATGAGAAAGAGAGACTGCTAATAGATTACAAATGAGAAGAATTACTGAACGAGATGGACTTGGCCTACAGGATTTATCCAGACTTTATAAAGAAAAGCAAACTCTCAGGAGAAATTTATTTGAAATTCACACAATGATCTACGAGAGATCTGGTGCTAAAATCCACGATGGGGAAGGCTTTAAAAAGCGAAGATGTAAAAATTCTGAAAAATATCCCCAGTGAAGTGAGGAAGAAGAGGAGACTTTATAAAGAACTTACTCTCTTTCTACAAAAAAAGAGAATACCCTACAGATGGATGTTTCCTGAGAAACTGAGTTTCAACTATGAGGACAAAAAAATTAAGATTGACTCTGTTCCTAAAGCAAATAAGTTTATGGTCCAATTTTCAAAGCCAAATCAAAAGAAAAAAGAAAAGAAAAGAAAACTTTCTGCGGAGGAGGAAGAAGATGTCGAAGAATCCTATTCACAGGATTCAACAAGCACTAGTTCTAAATCTTCAGAGACTTCGGAATCTGAAAAAGGAGTAGCTGCTCCCAAACTTTGGACAAGGAAGAAACACAAAAAGAAAAGACTCTGAAACTAAGATAGATGTTTATGCAGTTTTTGTTTAAATGATATTCAAAGCTAATTTTTATTCTTAAACTTTTATTTACAATGTTATCTTTATATTCGTTGGTGATATAAATATCCATGTAATCCAGATCATGTTACCTGTTAGCTCCACTTCCCCATTTCCTAGTAGAATTGTAGTGTATTAGTATATTAGTGTTCCACTCCCCCATTCCAGTAGCTTTAGTGTTGTAGGAATGGAAAAACAATAAAATCTATATTTTAAAAAAACAGAGAGATTGCTGAATTGCAACAGATAATGAAGCTCAAGACAAATGCATCCTCCCGGACTGAATCAAGACCTAGGTTTCCTGTCTCATCACCAATACTGATTTCTCCATGCCTATGACCCCTCTGCACATCTGCAAATGAGTTATACTAATGAGCTCCTGCACCTCTTTTTCTACGAAATGACTCCTGGTTGCAACAGTATTTAAACTGCTTAAACCTTGGTTAAAATTTGAGTGAAGAGTTCAGTGGATAGGTTATTCAGGCATTTGCTTATTACTCTCTTTCCCCACAGGTAGGAGAGGTCGGTTGATTTGAAAGGATGAATGGATGGTATCTTTCTTGAAGGAAAGTACTGTTTGAATCATAATCACAATATGTTTGAAACATAATAATCAAATACTCCTTCTAAAAAAAATTATGTAAGTTTCTCCAGTTGACCGGTCCACCTACCTCTATCTCAAAAAATTTATAGGTCCTTGAAATTTCAACATGTTGATCCGAATAGGATTGGGATGTTAATTAACATGCACGTTATTTAACATGCAACAGAGTGACACTTTATTACTCTTAGAAGGACACGTTTACACATCTATCTCCTATTTTGACATATTTATTACTTCACTGCCTTCCCCCAATTAAATCCAAACAAATGGTGACCATATGAACTTACCTTGTTATTGCTGTTTAGTCTTTACATATGTCAAAACATCTTCATTAAGCTGTATGCTAATCTGCTATTCACCTATGTAGAGGTCTATGTAGCCGCCCTGGTTCGGTGGGGAGGGCGGAGTATAAATCGAATAAATAAATAAATGTATATGAAGTCTTAACTTCCATTCCAATGTATCTGAGGAAGTGTGCGTGCACACGAAAGCTCATATTCTGAATAAACTTTTGTTGGTCTTAAAGGCACCATTGGACTTAAAATTTGTTCTGACACGCAACTTGTACGAGAAATACCATGAAATGTCACATCCTAAAGCATGGGTCCCCTTTTCTGGCACCCAATAAATGTTTCTAGAAAGTGGGTGGGGCCAGATGGTACTGTTGGCCAGGAGGGCTTATGATTGGCCATCGAAGAGCCAACTGTCTGAGAGACATTTTTAAAATGTGGCTTTGGAAGCTGCTGCTGCCACCACAGCATAAGGGACTTCACTGTTTGACTTAAGGTAAGCTGTGTGAATGCAAGAAATTATTACAACATGTTCATTTTAAAAGGCATCTTGCTAAACAGAGCTTCTGCTTGAATGTTTTAGAGTTACCATTAGAGTTATGAATAAATCCACTAACCTGACATTTTGTGGTTGGTTCTGCCTCCGGTGGCAGCCATTTTGTGGTTAGCTCCGCCTCCTGCGGCAGCCATCTTAGGGATGTGCCCACCACCTGGTGTCAGAATTCCAAAAGCACCCACAGGCTTGTAAAGGTTGGGGACCCCTGTCCGAAACCATGCAGATGTACGGGAACACCTTGCAAGGCTTGCTACTTATGTCGTTGATGCTGGAAATCATTCCTGGACGCTGAGCTCTAGAAATACATTCTATTTTTTTAATTACTGTATTAATACCAGCTAATGGACAATCAGGGGCCGTGATGGCTCAGAGGTTAAGACGTTGAGCTGCAGACCGAAATGTCTGTAGTTCTGCAGTTTGAGACCCAAGTGCTGCATGATGGAGTGAGCTCCCGTCTCTGGCCCCGGCTCCTGCCAACCCACCAGTTCGAAAGCAAGAAATTATAAGTAGATAAATAGGTACTGCTTTGGTGGGAAGGTAACAGCGTTCCGTGCACTTCGCCATTTAGTCATGCCGGCCACATGACCACGGAAATGTCTACAGACAGCGCTAGCTCTTCGGCTTGGCAACGGAGATGAGCACCGCCCCCTACAGTCAGATTCGACTGGCTTTCGCGCGAGGGAAACCTTTAATGGACAATCACTGACTGGATCCACAGTGCAATCCTAAACAAAGTTACACCCTTCTAAGACCTTTGACTTCAGCGGGTTTGGAAGAGGACAGCTTTGCTTAGGATTACACGGTAAAAGATCAAATTTGGTCCTAGCTTTGTTTTGAAGAATTTTTTCCACCCTGCTCCCAAAATTGTTTTATGAGGAGGAAGGGTCATTTTTGTCAAGGTCACTCGCTTTTTGCATGCTGCTGATGGAATTTAAAAAAGAAACGAAAATGAGCCTGCAAAGTAATGTTCCACGAGGATGCTAGCATTCACACAACTACCATGTACCGTTCTTGGCGTCTCTCTCTCTGGGCTGTGATTAAAGACATAGATCATGGCGGCAGAATGCAACGTGATGCAACATAAGCAATAGGGTTGCCAAGTCTGGGTTGGAAAATACCTGGAGACTTTGGGGGTGGATCCAGGAGAGGGCGGGGTTTGGGGAAGGGAGGGGCCTCAGCATGGTACAACGCCATAGAGTCCACCCTTCAAATCAGCCATTTTCTCCAGGGGAGCTGATCTCTGTCAGCTGGAGATCAGTTGTACAAGCGGGAGATCCCCAGGCCCCACCTGGAGGCTGGCAACCCTAATAAGCAAACACATCCCATCTTCCTTAATTGTCACTGACATGATGGGAATTGTGTTGGCCAGGGGTAGAGATGTAAAATTTCCGGAAATTTTGAAGCTCGGAAAACCCCCCGGTTTTTTTCGGGGGGAAACGGAAATTTTCGGAAAAATTGAAAAAATGCTACATTAGCATTTCTTTTGTCTTTTCTAGTTTGAAAGTCATTCCTTTACTTTAGAAACATAAAATATGACTATGGACATTTTTACTTGGCATGAAATTATCACAACTAGCATATTAAAAACATAGTGTATCCAAACAATTATTTCAAACAGAATACCCACCCACATGCAAAAACAAAACTGAAACCTTTTTCTTTTCTTCTGACAATCGCACCTCCTAAAGGGAGAAATGCATCTTGTTCTTGCATTGGAGGGTTCAGTTTGTAACCTAGGACTTGCTTGTCCTCAGTGCACAGAAATTAGATCAATCTGATACCATATATATATATATTAGAAATGATTTGGAAAATATTTGCACACCTTGTCTTAAAATATTTTATTCATCATGTTAAAATAAAGCATTCCATAATCAATTTTTCCCCTTTTTTCAATTTTTCCAATTTTTCAGAAAAAAACAAAAAAGCTTCAGGAAGAAAACGGAAAAAAAAGGGTGTTTTTTTTTTATTTTTCCGTTTTTTTTCTGGGCCTTCACATCTCTAGCCAGGGGTCATTTCGTAGAAAAAGAGGTGCAGGAGCTCATTAGCATAGCTCATTAGTCATGCCGGCCACATGACCACGGCCATATGCCACACCCCCTGACGTCACCGGAATTGTGTCAGAAGGCAACACTCACTGTTCAGGCTCCACTGGACTGTTTTGGATTGCTAGCTATTGGGGGAGGGGGGGGACCGTGCAGATCTGTCCTCGCAGAGGAGGGAGAGCTTGTTCCTGAGTAAAACTTGGTCTTAAAGGTGCCACTGGACTGTTTTGGGCCGGGGGGCCGGGAGGAGCTCTGCAACTTATCTGGCTGCTTCTTGCTCTGACTGAGGGCTGCTGGGAGCAGGGGGTGGGGCTTGTTGCATGTGCCCGCCCCCTGGGCTCTTTACTGGCGGAGCTCCGCTCCTGTGCGCTCCTGCAGGAAATGACCCTTGGTGTTGGCAAAGACAAGTGATGTTTTGAATGCTCATTTGCCTTTCTCTGACCGTATCACTTCCTTTAAAAAATGACAAGTAACAGGAGCCAGTGGGGGAAAAAAAAAATTCTGCCAAGGGATTGCAAATTCTGCACCAACAAAAGCTTCATTCTGGAACTGGAATACTTTACGCAAATCAAACAAATTGTTCAGGTGTGAAAAAGTAAATATGGGCAATCGTGATAAGGTGGGCAGGAAGGGATGGGCCAGTGCTCAGCTCTCGTGGTCCTCAATTACATGTCCCCGGAAATGTCGATTGCCGCTTAGGGGTCAGGAAAGAATTTCCCTCCAGGCCAGAGTGATCCGGGGATCCTGGAGGTTTTTTTGGCATTCCTCTGGGCATAGAGCAGGGGTCACTGTTGGAATGGGGGGGAGGTAGTTGTGAATAGTTGTGACCTCCTACCTGGAAGGGAGCCGTGCCAGTTAGTCGCGGTGGGGGGGAGAGGAGGGAGGAAAGAGGCAGGCAGGCTGGAGAAGCTGCCGTTCATACTTACTCGAGTGTGTGTGCATACACACATTATATATACACATATACATATATATATACACGCACACACACGCACATGTATATATATACACGCACATATATACACACACACACATATACACACCCACAGACACACATATATACATACACACACATATACACCTACACATATACACACACATGTGTATATACACATATACACCAATGCTCCCTCTTAGCTGTGGAGTCTTGTGAGCAAAAGTTCTACTTCGTGAGCTGCTGGCATTAAAGTTGTGAGCGAGCGATTTGGCTGCTGTGTAAATTAGTTTGCTCCGGAGCCCTCCTTTCTGAGCGAAGACAAAAATGTGTGAGCCGGAGGCTAAAAAACTGAGCTAGCTCACACTAATTCAGCTTAGAGGGGACACTGATATATATAGTGTGTGTGTGTGTGTGTGTGTGTGTATGTATGTATAATGCGTGTGTGTGTGCGTGTGGTCAGCCATTTGACAGCACTGCTGATTCTGATTCAGTGACCTTAGGCAGATTGTGAGAGGGAGGGCAGGAAGGGTTGCATCAGTGCTTAGTTCTCGTCGCCCTTTCTTATGTGCCCAGGGAAATGCTGATCACCACTTCGGGGTCAGGAACCAGCTTGGCCGGGGGATCCTAGAGGATTGTTGTTGTTGTTGTTTCCCATCTTCTGGGCGTGGAGCAGGGGTCACTGTGTGTGTGTGTGTGTGTGTGTGTGAGGTATTTGTGAATTTCCCGCATTGTGCAAGGGGTTGGACTAGATGACCCTTGAGGTTCCCTGCAGCTCTATATTTCTATTGTACTAGTCATGAAATCCTGGAAGCTGAGTTATTTTGCTCAACTTCCCTCCTCCTGGAGGGTCCAAGATTTCCCCCCTGACATTGCTAATGTACTTGGCATTCATAAGGGATTTAATATTAATGGTAGAATTCACACCTGGGCTCTGAACTAAAAACGTTACCTTGTGATGAATCTTGCATTGTTAGTCTTTTACTCTTGTTCAGCGTCTCCTGTAAAAGATGACAAACATGTCGTCTTTTCAAGGCTGAAATAAATCTTTGTCTGTTCAGGGAGCTCAAAATCTCTTGCATTAGCTGTACATTATGTGGCGCCGGCTGATTTTACTTGCATTCTCCAGATACGCACAAGACAAGTGGCGGCCCTAGACTCGGTTTATGATTTCGAAATAGGCCGCAAAACGAATAGCCTGTTTGCTGACCTTGGGCAGCAAACTTCTTTAGCAGTTAAGTAATGTACTGATACAAAAGGCATGCTAAACGAACGGTACCACGCAAGGGAACTGTTGAAAATGGCAAATCAAGAAGAAGAACAACAAAGCAAGGACTGAAACGGATTCTTTAGAAGCAACTGCAGAAGTACGCTTTCTACATGAATAAGTAGCATTCGGTTACTTGAATTCCAGCACTGCATGCATTCCACATCACTCTAAAAAATCTTATGCAATGACACTCAAGGTTTTGTCAGCAAAAAGCATTTTCTTTCCTAGAGTTTTCCTTCCTCTCTAATTATTTTATAAAGTTTGTCTTCCTCTTTAATTATAAATTATACTTCCTTTTTTAATCTCTAAAAGAAGTTCTGTTTATGCTCAAAACTGTTTTCAATAATCTGCTTCTTATTGGTAGAAAAGAGCAGGAGTCCAGTAGCACCTTAAAGACTAACAAAATTTGTGGCAGGGGAGGAGCTTTCACCAGCCACTGCTCACTTCTTCTGAGCAGTGACTCACGAAAGCTCGTCCCCCGCCACAACTTTTGTTAGCCTTTAAGGTGCTCCTGGACTCCCGCTCTTTTCTACTGCTACAGACAGACTAACACGGCCACCCATCCTGAGTTTTACCAGCGAGAGAGTCCTCTTTGGAGACATCTTTTATCCACAGTGAAGATTTTTTATTAGCTTGACATGATTCATTCTGCGGCAGCATCTTTTCTTGTTTTTCCTCGAAGGGAACTTGCATTTAGAATATGAAACGACTATTCGTCAGCTAGATCATCTATCACTCAGCCTGTGTCAGTCAAAATCAAATTTGCACTAAGCGGAAAGAAAAGACTCTAACCCACATTAGAAGTCGGCTGCGTGGTTAATTATCTCTGAGTTCACTTGCATGTCTAAGGGCTTTCCTGCATTCTCATTTTCCTCGCTTGTGTGCAGGGATGGGCACAGACTTCATCACGAACCTAATTTCCTGACAAGCCCTGCCCGTTCATGATTTGGGAACTGGAGGTTTGTTTGTTTATTTGTCAAAAGTATACCCCGCCCTCCCCACAAAGCAGGCTCAGGTTCGTGCCCATCCCTACCCACGACCCTCCCATGACTCTCCACGTGGTTTTGGAGGTTCGTGGGGTTCACTGCGGGAAGGGGGGGTGGGATCACTGAAATGGCTTGCATCCATTTCAGCCTAACAGCAGGACTGGTGCATCCAGGCAGGTGGGAGGCATGCTGGTAGGGGGAAGGGAAGCAGGGATTGTGTGGGGGCCTGGTGATAGGTAGAGGACAGAGTTGCCGGCTCCGTACTGGGGATTTGGGGAGTGGAGCCTGCGAAGGGTGAGGTATGAGGAGGGAAAAGTCCACCCTCCAAAGTCCCCGTTTTTCTCTGGGTTGATTTTGGTTGTTTAGAGATCAATTGTAATAGCAAGAGATCTTCAGGTGCCACCTGGACGTTGGTGACCCTCGTAGATGAGGGGAGGGGAGCCCTGCCCAGGGCCCCTCCAAACCCAGAGCAAATTCTGGATATCACTTCCTGTCAGGGCTATTTTTGGGCAGGAACGCACAGGAATGGAGTTCCGGCTGGCTCCTGCGTTGGCCACGCCCAGCAGGATCTCATTAGCATAATAATGAGTTGTGTTGTCAGGGGTGTGGCCTAATATGCTAATGTGTTTCTGCTGTTGGGTGTGGCCTATTATGCTAATGAGTTCCTGCTGGGCTTTTTCTACAAAAAAGCCCTGCTTCCTGTTGTACCCAGATGTGATGTCATGGCACTCAGTGAAAAAGCACTGTCTGCGGTTGTCACCTGCCTCATGGGGGTACGGAGAGGAGAACTTGAGAACTGGATCTTAACTGGCATGCCGGCCACTGAATCTTCACTCATCCTGTACTTTTGTTGTTGCTGTTCAGTCGCACAGTCGTGTCTGACTCTTCGCAACCCCAAGGACCACATCATGCCAGTTACTTTGAATAACACAATTAAATACCGTAAATATTAAGCCAACCCATTCGTGTAAAGGCAACAATTTACCTCTTTTGAAATGGGTTTTTCTCTCTGATTAGCGAGACTTTCTTCTGTTTCTGAAAGACAATCAAAATCATCAGAGAGAGAGAGGAACTTTTCACAAAGACCCACTGAAAGCTTGTTTTTCGTTTGGATAAAAGCGCTGGCCAGAATCCAAAGAACAACACAACTCGTTCCGCGCGCCCAAGGCAGCTTTAGTATGCATGCACAAACACTGTCCTGACATTTACTATCTCAGAACATCACAAACATCAACTATCTCCCCATAAATGTATCTGTTTACTTGTAGCAGAACATAATTTATGGTATGCATTAATGCAGACATCAGATCTGTTTCCCCACATTCTGCTAAGGCACTCTGAAATCAGGGGTACTTCGACCTTGTTCCAATATGCCCCAGCAGAAATTTTGGCTATAGCAAGCTAATTTACAATTAGCTGCAGATCAAAATGGTTAGCAATATCATTCACACGACAGAATAAAACTATATTAGGGTACCGCTGAATAACCAGGAATTTAATTAATCAACCTAACAGTGCTGTCAACAGAACAAGACTGTACAAATTTTAATCCGTATCAGCTGAATAGCAGGACATAGCCAAAGGGCATAAATAAAATCTGCATATCTGCTGTGGCCTCTCCAACATAAATTGATGCATAACTTAGACATAATGTAAGGTAAGGCAGAGATTCTTTCCCCCCTCCCCCTTTAAATCAACAGATACTAATCTGGAAGGGGCATTTGGACAAAATCATAGGGATGCCAGCCTCTAGGTGGGACCTGGGGATCCCCTGAAATTACAGGACATCTCCAGACTACAGAGATCAGTTCCTCTGGAGAAAATGGCTGTTTTGGAGGGTGGACTCTGTGGCATCGTACCCCACTGAGGTCCCTGTCCTCCTCAAGCTCCATCTCCAAATCTCCAGGAGTTAGCCAACCTGGACCTGAAAATCGTGCCCCTGATCCCCCAACGGTGGTCAAGGGGAACCTGGCAACCCTAGATCCCTTGGAGGAAAAGGATGCTTTGGAAGGTGGGCTCTATGGCAGGGGTGTGGAATATAAGGCCCAGGGGCCGGAACATGCCCATCCAGGGCTCTTACCCAGCCTGCAAGCAACTGGTATGTATGGAAATGTAAAGTACTCACCCTTTTATGGTATCCCTGGGAAAAAACCTAGTCTTGCATTAAATACATTTATTGGGGCTTTTGTGGGTTCACTGCTAGGAATAAATAGGCTCAAGTGGTTAAGATGCTGAACTGCAGACAGGAAGGTAGGTAGTTCAGCAGTTCGAGACCCGAGTGCTGCATGATGGAGTGAGCTCCTGTCTCTGGCCCCAGCTCCTGCCAACCTAGCAGTTCGAAAGCAAGAAATTGCAAGTAGATAAATAGGTACCACTTCGGTGGGAGCTAGCTCACACTGACTCAGCTTAGAGGGAACACTGCTCAGGATTGCAACAACACAGGCGTTTTGATGCAGTAGTTCAGAGTGAGAGGTATCAGCTATCAGACACTGTTAAATATACAAAATATGGCAAGAGTGCTCATGTTTTAAGCACGTTTTTATTGTAAGTAAAGAATAACCCTTTGCTTGTGTTTGTGTCCTTTATATCGTTTATATCTCCTCTTCCTGGCATTACATTTTATGACACACGTGGCCCGGCCCAACGAGGTCTCATTTATGTCAGATCCGGCCCTCATAACAAATGAGTTCGACACCCCTGCTCTGTGGCATTGTACCCAAATGAAGTCCTTGTCCTTGCCAGGCTCCATCCTCAAATCTCCAGGAGATTCCCAGTTTGGAGCTGGGAACCCTGCCTCCCATCCCCCGTCAGTGGCCAGGAGAGGGGACCGGGCGACCCTAAGGAATCATGTTTTATTGCTCAGATGAAACAGTAGTTAATGTCAGCCTGTTTTTCATGAGCCTAGAAGGAGGGACATCCAGCCTCAGCAGCAATACTGAAAGATTTTGTACCTCTCAAACTATTGCTCCCTATAAACAGATTGAAAAGGGTTTTGCCCCTTAGCAGCCTAAGGAAGCACATAAACTATGACTACTCGGGAGACGTTTAAATATGGGAGGTCTCATTGTTCCCATTACTCAAATTACCCCTCCCCGCCATAATGTTCCAATAATTTTTTCCAGCAGGACACAACCTGTGTGCTTTCTGTAATGAGACGTCTCCGAATAACGATGCACCTATAAAGTACTGGTTGTAAAAAGAAGGACGCCGGACGGGAAAGATCTGGCGTCAGCTTGCACTAGGTACATTAGCAGCGACTGGGATCACGTTAGTCTTTATGGTCCTTCCGTGAAATCATGTTAACCTTCTCAAACGATATCCTAAAAGCATCAGTCGTGTAATGCCTCTTCGTTAGGTCATTCCAAATGAGGTTAGCAGGGAAGGAAGGGAAAGGTTCCGATGCCTCGCTGGCGGCAGCTGGGTAAGTTCTGAGCCCAGTTTGTTTCTCCTCCGCTTGCAGGTACTTAATCTGGATGTCTTCGGAGGCACAGTTTGAGAGCCAGCTTGGTGTCGTGGTTAAGTGCACGGATTCTAATCTGGGAGAACCGGGTTTGATTCCCCCACTCCTCCACTCGCAGCTGCTGGATGACCTTGGGCAAGCCGTAGTTCTGACAAGAGCAGTCCTTGAAAGGGCAGTTCTGAAAAGAGCTCTCTCAGCCCCACCTACCTCCCAGGGTGTCTGTTGTGGGGAGGGGGGGGAGGAGTTTGTAAGCCGCTCTCAGACTCCGAGTGAAGGCGGGGTATAAATCCAATCTCCTCCTCCTCCTCTTCCTCCTGCCAAAGAGCACGAGCCAAAGGACTTTTGGCCCCTGGATTTCAACCTTCGGCTTGTATTAGGGAGCCTGGGAGATCCAGGACCTGCCCAGGATGTGTTTGTTTTCTTTCTTTTTCTAAATTGTACTGCTTCTTTAAATAGGTTGTTAAACCGTTATTCTGGCATTTTCCTGTAAGCAACTTTGGGTCCCTTTTCGGAGAAACACAGCATAAAAGGTCCACATAAATAATCACAAAAAAGTGAGCCTATGATTTTGAGATCCCCAGAATTCCTCCTGCTGCCTTGGCCACCACCCTACGATATGGATCAGCTGGACCAAATCAGGTTGGGTGGGTGGTACCCAAATCACTGTGATGCCACTATCCAGAATGGATGCTTTCTGTGACACTACAGGAATCTCCCCCTAATTTCTATGGTTTTTACCACGATTACTTGAGCATCACATGATGCCGTACGCACAGTGTACTGGCTTGCAGGCTCCAAGTATCAGATGCCAAAAGTCAGGCAAGGCAAGGTGTTCAGTCTAAGGTCAGGAGTCCAGAAGTTAGGCAAAACTGAGGTGGTGGCTTAGTGTCTATCATATACGTTGTCTCCATGCTTAACAGTCTCTCTTCTCTGGTTTTATAACCACACAACTAAGCGGCATGCTTAGAAGCTGCTCAGAAGCAATCCTGCAACTCCTCATCAGTGTTAGCAGCAAGGAGCTAGCGTCAGGCCAGGAGGCGTGCACTTTGCCGTCTTGTCTGTAGCTCTGTTCTCAGTCTCTGCCTGCGGCGCTCTAAGGGTGTGGATGATACTGGTGGGCTGGGAACTGACAACTGAGGTTCACCTGCTGAATCAGGGCTGGAGGGTGTCAGTGGCTCTGCGCCAGCTGTTGGCTGTGAATCCTAACAAGTCTGCAGATCATTTTCCTGCTGGTCAACTTCTCCTGTCAACTCAAGGCTGGCTACATGGGTCTCCTCTTCTCCTGAGGAGTCCTCTTCTCCTAAGAAGTCCTTGCTACCACTAAGCCTTGGCTGACGCATAACACACAGTCTCTACCCCCCAAATGCTCCTATCCCACCAGCGCTCCTGAGTTGGAACCTTAGCCAAGAGAGAGGGCATTTGGTGTAGTGGTTAAGTGTGTGGACTCTAATCTGGGAGAACTGGGTTTTATTGCCCACTCCTCCACTTGCACCTGCTGGATGACCTTGGGCAAGCCATAGTTCTGGCACAGCTGTTCTCTCAAGGACAGTTCTCTCAGAGCTCTCTCAGCCCCGCCTTCCTCACAAGGTGTCTGTTGTGGGGAGGGGAAGGGAAAGGAGTTTGTAAGCCGCTCTGAGACTCTGAGTGAAGGGCGGGGTATAAATCCAATCTCCTCCTCCTCCTCCTCTCTTCTTCTTCACTGAGTGTTCTTTTCTGAGAACTCAGTTTCCAGCTGAGTGGGGACCCAATTTAGATCAGGATCATGGCACACATGGAGGGGAATGAAGCCTTTCCCCTTCTCTTTTCTCCCTATCTCTGTTGCATAAATGGAAGTTGGTTCAGGACAGACAAAAGGAGATGTAGAATTTGCTGCCAAAGGATGTAGTGATGGCCATAGGAATAAACAGCTTAAAAGGGGGATTAGGTAAATTCATAGAAGAGAAGTCTATCCATGGCTGCTAGCTATGGTGGCTGAGAGGAACCTCCAGATTCAGAGGCTGTAATCCTCTGAATCCCAGAGCCAGGAGGCACCATCAGAGGAAGGCCATTGTCTGATCCAGCAGGGGTCTTCTTAGGTTCTTCTGAAGGCCTCAGCCTCCCTGCCCTGTTGTTGGCCCTCCAGAGGAACTGGTTGGCCTCTGGGTGAGACAGGATGCTGGACTCGATGGACCACTGGTATGATCCAGCAGGGCTCTTCTGATGTTATTATACACCTCTGAATCCCAGAGCCAGAAGGCAACCTCGGGGGAGGGCCTCTATGCCTTGTTGTTGACCATCCAGAGGAACTGGTTGGCCACTGTGAGAAACAGGATGCTGGTCTAGATGGACTATTCCATCTAGTTTGGTGTAGTGGTTAAGTGCGCGAACTCTAATCTGGGAGAACCAGGTTTGATTCCCCACTCCTCCACTTGCACCTGCTGATGTGACCTTGGGTCAGTCACAAGCTCTGGCAGAGCTGTTCTTGAAAAAGAGCAGT
Organism: Gekko japonicus; assembly: GCF_001447785.1. Taxonomy (NCBI): domain Eukaryota; kingdom Metazoa; phylum Chordata; class Lepidosauria; order Squamata; family Gekkonidae; genus Gekko; species Gekko japonicus. Next base: position 76,575 of record NW_015160966.1, read on the forward strand.
TTCTGTCAAGAGCTCTCTCCGCCCCGCCGACCTCACAGGGTGTCTGTTGTGGGGAGGGGGAGGGTAAGGAGTTTGTAAGCCACTCTGATACTCCTTTGGGTAGTGAAGGGCGGGGTATAAATCCAATCTCTTCTTCTTCTTCTTCTCTTCTATTCGTGTGATCCAGCAGGGCCCTTCTTATGTTCTTAAACAGAAAAGGTAGCTAAGATCCAAGCCACAAAATATGCCTTCTAGAAATTGATGGCCAGATCCACAGCCACTAGTTGAACAAAAAATGCCAGTGAACAATGACATTTTTGTATTGGTTTAGCCTCCAGAGTAAATGTTACCAGCTTAAGTGGTTTATGAATTAAGGTATTAAATTATGGCAAGTCAAACACCTTTTCTAATTTAATGGTTAATTATAAATCCCTCAGCTATTTCTATATTGCTCACTTCCCCAAGTGAGTGCCACTCTACCAGAAAGACAACTGTGATTTCTTTCATACAAGGTGTAATACAAAATGAGACACACGTAAACAAATGTACCAGTCTGAGTTTAACACAATACTTTGATTTGCAGTTGAGTGGTTATATTACCTGATGGACCTAAAATAATTTCCTTGACGAGACTAATTAGAATAACAAAGCTATAGGGAACATTTAGTTGTTTCTCCAGACTGTTTCTTCCAGTTACCCAGGCAGAAAACTTGTTATCATTAAGGCAAAATATGCAAAATTTTCATGAACACAGTTATGAAGGCTAACTAACCCCTTATATTATTTACCACTAGGCAACATTTAATTAAAACATGTACGTTTATCACAGCAGATCTCAGATTTCAGGTAAATGTATTCTCTGCCCAGAAGTAAAAAGCAAGATTTATCTGTATCTTTCAAATAATGTTAGTTCCTACGGTGCTCATGTTGGCTGTCTTAGGTGTTACTTGAAAAGGCTGGAATGAGAAGACGGACGTTTTTTTATTCATCTGAGTCCGCTAATGTAGAACACCAGGCACATGTGAGAAGGATCGCAGGCTATGATACTTGGGAATGTTCAGTCTGGAGAAGAGGAGGTGGAGGGGGGACAGGATGGCTCCCTTGACGTATTTGAAGGGCTGTCACTTATTAGAGGAGGGCAGGGAGCTGTTCCTGTGTGCAGCAGAGGAGAGGACTCGCAAGAATGGGTTTAAATGAAGGGAGGGAAGGTACCGGGTGGATATTAGGGAAAGCTTTTTTGCACTACGAGTTGTGCAACCTTGGAATCAGCTGCCTCAGGAGGTGGGGAGCTCCCCCTCATGGGCAGGAAGCAGCGGCTGGACAAACCCGTGTCAGGGATGCTCTAGGCTGATCCTGCATTGAGCAGGGGGTTGGACTACGTGGCCTCTAGGGACCCTTCCAACTCTGTGATTCTATGATTCTATGAAATCACTCTATTCTACAGCTGCGCAAGCAGAATGAGCTTGCCCAACAAGGCAAGAAGAAGGAGAAGGAGAAGAGGAGGAAGAGGAGAGGAGGAGGAGGAGGAGACTGGATTTACCCCCCCCACCCTTCACTCGGAGTCTCAGAGCAGCTTACAGATTCCTTTCCCTTCCCCTCCCCGCAACAGACCCCCTGTGAGGTAGGTGGGGCTGAGAGAGCTCTGAGAGAACCTGCCCAAAGTCATCCAACAGCTGCGAGTGGAGGAGTGGGGAATCAAACCGGGTTCTCCCAGATTAGAGTCCGCACACTTAACCACTACACCAAGCTGCACCCCCCCCCCTGGTGCCCTGAAAACTCTCTGCAAACAGCTGGGGATCCCCATGGACAAAACACCGCATGGCACCAGAGGCTACCGTGAAGAGGAAGAACAGGGGGATTATCCTCCCTTGCTCTTATGTGAACACGGGAAACATGGCTCACGGGTTGCCTGCATTCGTGCAAGAGCGAGGGATGGCGCTTTTGCCAGATCCCCCCAGTCCCTGGTGCCCTGCTGTTGTGTCCTCTGGCCGCCACCAGGGCCCAGCGACTACCCAGAGCTTGACCCTGGGGGAACAATGGGAACTGGGCTCCTGGGGTCTCTAACAGGGAACCAATAGAAACATGGGAGGGAAGTTCAAACCCCCCAATGGGATCCAGGGGTGTCCCCTGGATATGTACATAGTTGGCCTCCTGGCCATTTGACTTTGTCTTAGTGTGTAAGAGCCAAGCGTGCAGCATGTTAGGGGAGCTGCAAGGGCCTAGCCATGCGGTCAACCCACTACACAATACCTGCTGTGCCAGGTGGTGCTTTGCCCACAGTAGATGGGTCACGGGGCATATAGAGGGTTTCCGAGAAAAGAGTGAACTGCGGAAGGCTCTGTTGCATAAGCGTCTTCTGTCTGTTTAGCCACAGAATCCAACCCACGCTTTGTTTAATCCTCCCCCCCCCCAAATTCCCTCTAACCTACATTTGGGATGTAGATATTCGATTGTGCGGGAATTAAGTCTGTAAATAACAGTATGACTGGATATACTGCTGGCAGCGGACTATGCCTAATTGGCCTCAAGTTGTGCTCCGGTTTTCAGGTCATGCCATGGCACGATGCCGCAGACCCTTTCTGTCTGTTTCTAAAAGGATGAAATGATTCATGAGAACATAAGAGAGGCCAGTGTTGGATCAGGCCAGTGGCCCATCCTGTCCAACACTCTTGTCACACAGGGGCCAGAAATAGCAGGGGCCACCAGGAGGTCCATCAGTGGGAAATCCTGCAACTAAAATCTAGATATAACAAAGATAATAAAGTCGGCTTTTATGAGACAAAAAATGAGTTAGATAAAATCTGGTGGTCCACAAATGAGAAACTGATTAAGAAAGTATAAGAAAGTGACCCTAAGTCTCCTCACAAGTCCACGGATAGGCTGAAGGACTCAGGAGAGTGGCCGCCCCTTGACTGTTCACCAGCCTTGAGGGAAAATGAGAATCCGTGTGGCTCTCTCTCTCTGTTTCAGG
>NW_015160966.1:79538-86263 GCF_001447785.1 Gekko japonicus
GTTTAGTCGTAGGGTTGTCCTCTTCAGGTTAGGAAATACCTGGAGATTTCTGGGGTGGAGCCTGTGGAGGGTGGGGTTTGGGGAGGGACTTCAGCGGAGTATAGTGCCACGGAGTCCGTTTTCCAAAGCGACTATTTTCTCCAGGGGAACTGATCTGGAGATCAGTTGTAATAGTGGGAGATCTTCAGGTCGGCAACACTAGCTTTAGAGGAAGGCAGGATCTGACTCACTTTGCACTGGAGTTCCCTCTTATGCCTTTTGCAAAGGAGAAGTAGGTGGGGTGGCGGCGACCGGAAGTAGTACTTGACTACCAATGTCAAGGACCCCAGTTGCAGTCTGTAATGATTCCATGTTTTGGTGTGTGTGTGTTCCTTTAAATGTTTAGTTTGAATGCAGTAATATGAGAAGAGTGATAGCGGGTGACAAGTGTGATTTGACTGGCCGTTGACTGAGAGTGTGGGAGGAGGGGTGTCTGAGAGGATTCTGTGTGTGTGTCTATGAGGAGATTCTGTGATATGAGAGAGACAATTCCTGAGCCTACTGTATCAAAGGAAAATTAACTAATATCTTGACAGTTCTATTGTCTTTCCTTAGGGATTTGAAAGTGGTTTGATAGAGCTATCATCACTCATGGTGTGTACATTCATTTATTTTGTCCTGCTATCATCTCTAGTTGAACTAGTTTAGTATGTAGCCGTAGGATGTCAAAAATCTAGAAAATTGTAATGAGCCAGAGACAGTCAGGGGGGAAATATAAACACTTAACTACAGACAACAAAGGATCTATCATACCATGGTCAACTTGCTGAAATATTAAAGCTAGCATATATAACAGATTTTTTTTAAAATGAAGTCTCCAGTGTAAATCAATGTCTAAATAATGTGTTTATTACATTGCTTATATTTTCTTAAAATATCTTGCATCAGGGTTTTTTTTTGTAGAAAAAGCCCAGCAAGAACTCATTAGCATAATAGGCCACACCCAACAGCAAGAACTCATTAACCTATTAGGCCACACCTGACAGCACAGTTCATTAGCATATTAGGCCACACACCATGCCTTCCCTTGGCTTGCCTGGGTGCCCCACAGCTGCGGGGAGCCCGGGCAAGCCCCCCCCTTGAAGGGAAAGGAAGGCAATTTAAACTGCCTTTCCCTTAGCTTGCCTGGGCACCCCACAGCTACGGGGAGCCCTGGCAAGCCGGCCCTTGGACAGGCCAGGGAAGGCATGGGGAGGCATTTGAATGCCTCCCTGATCCTTCCAGGGCCCTCCCTGGTCCTTCTGTCTCAGAGTCGCCGGTGGGGGGTCGTCGCTCTCCAGGCCTTCCCTCTGTAGCCACGCATGCAGAAGTTTTGGCTGTAGCGGGCGTGGCCAACTCTGAAGCCAGCCAGAACTCCGTCCCTGTGCGTTCCTGCCCCCAAATAGCCCTGCCTATAAGCAAGGACGCCACATAGTCCTTGTGGCATTTGTCCTGTTCTGTTGTCTGTGTTTCTGATCCGGACCCCTTTTTCCAAGCACTGCGCTTTAGACTCCATCACACACTTTATTTGCAAGGCTGAAATGTTGCCTTCCCGCATAATCTCATGGTGATTGTTTCCGTAGAGCAGTAGGAGCAACTTCGCCCTTCGTGCTGCCACAGTGGGACAGCTGTACAACTGTCATGGATGAGAAACAAGCCTCTTTGTTCCGGGGGGGCGGCGAAGGGGACCCTTTCTGACCCCATTCTTGTAATTCCTGATTGCAGCCACGGTTACACAGGAGGGAATGGTGTTCTTCACTAGCCTGGATTACAAAATGACTTCTGCTGTGGCGGCGGCAGAAAGTGCCTTTCAAGTTGCAGCCTGCTTGTGGCAACCCCATGGGGTTTTCAAGGCGAGAGACGAACGGAGGCGGTTGGCCATTGCCTGCCTCTGCATAGCCACCCTGGACTTCCTTGGTGGGCTCCCATCCAGGTACTCACCAGGGCTGAACCTTCTTCACTTCCAAAGTCTGACGAGGTCAGGCTAGCTTGGGCCATCCACATTCAGGGCACCTCCTATGGTTTTAGTTTCTGTTGTTTTGCCGTGAAGTTGCCGCTGACTCCTGGCGACCTCATTGGGTTTTCAAGGCAACCGACGTTCAGAGGTCGTTTGACACTGCCTGATTCTGGCCCTGGTCACACAGAGGATTTGCCGCACTAAAGGCACGAATGTCGGGCAGAGTTTCAGGGCGCGATTACACCGCAACATCTGGGGAGCGTAGCACACCCATGGCCAACCCGTGGCATCCCGCTGAAGATGCGCAGTAAAAAAGTACCTCGGAAAGTGCACTAGTATCCGGAAAATGTGGGGGCAGGGGCGGGTGTCTGATCACGGGAGCGCGAGTATCCCATGGGATCCGGCGCCCGTCCACGTCCCGCCGCAAACCGGATGTTTTTCGTAAGTGCATGCGCACAAACACGAAACTGAAAGCAGTGCTGCTCCGCGAAAATGTGCATGCCCACAAACGCGAAACGCTTGCCGCGCCGCTTCTTTGCCACGCTCCAGCATCGCCGTGTGATTGCCAGCTAACAGCCTAAGCGCGAGGCCTCGGGGGACCGTGTGATCAGGCTACCGTGCTCTATTTTGCTCCGGGGCGAACAGCCACGCCTCCCCCCCGCATTATCTGGCCCGTGTGACCGGGGCCTCTGCCTAGCAACCCCTGGGCTTCCTCAGTGGTCTCCCGTCCAAGTACTAACCGGGGCCGACCCAGCTTAGCTTCTGAGATCTGACGAGATTGGGCTATCCCGGGCCACCCAGGTCAGGGCAGCTTCTGGTACAGCCTGTTTAAGTTTCAAAGGGGGAAATCATTAAAAGTGCCTTTGAATGGTAGAACACAGCTGTGAGGGAGTGGTAACTTTCCCACTGTTTCTTTGTCTGGATGAAAGAGCCTGCAGGAGTTCTCTTGTGGTTCAGCTGCCATCCTTTCACATTAGATGATGATGATGAGGCCCTTCTACTATCCTTTTCTTATTTGAGGTCAGAGCGGCTGGGACACAGAGCAGGGCCTTTTCAACAGTGGCACCCCTTCTGTGGAAGTCCCTTCCAAGGAAGTTCAATCAAGCCAGCTCTGTGCTGTTATGCTCCAGAACATAATGTGAGCCGTTACATTTTACCTGATGCCAAGAAGTTCAGGGAGAGTGCAAGTTGAGCAGAGTTGTATTTGGTGCTATGTTACCATCTTTCACTTAGGGTCACGAGCAGTGTTCCCTCTAAGCTGAGTTAGTGTGCGCTAGCTCAGTTTTTTATCCTCTGGCTCACACATTTTTGTCTCCGCTCAGGAAGGACGGCTCCAGAGCAAACTGATTTATGCAGTAACCAAATCGCTTGCTCACAACTTTAATGCCAGGAGCTCACAAAGTAGAATTTTTGCTCACAGGACTCCATAGCTCAGAGGGAGCATTGGTCACGAGATATCCTCTTTTTAGAGGATGTGTCCTCTTGTTCTGGTCTCTGTCCTCTTTTGGGTTCCTTTTTTAAAAAAAACTGATGAAAACATCCTCTTTTTGGGTTGGAAGGTTAGGAATATTCCTAGTTAGGAGCAATGATCGCAGCTTAAAAATTCGGGACATTTAAAAGGAGATATCCTATTTTTAGAGGATGTGTCCTCTTGTTTTGGTCTCTGTCCTCTTTTGGGTTATTTTTAAAAAAACTGATGAAAACGTCCTCTTTTTGGGTTGGAAGGTTAGGAATATTCCTAGTTTGGAGCAATGATCGCAGCTTAAAAATTCGGGACATTTAAAAGGAGACCTGTCACAGTGATCACTGATTAGAAGTAGTCAGTCGGGAAATATGCCCCCTTTTTTTGCTTTTCAAAATATGGTAACCCTATTTCACTTTACTAGAAAAGTGTTGCCATTGTGGGTTTTTTGTTGTTTTTGGTAGCCGTTGTGATTTTTGTTCACTGCACTTCCGGACAATGTAACGGTGTATAAAATAATAACCGGCACACACAAAACAGTTACACCACAATGCTTCACAGTCAGCACAACACTGTTTGGCCATGTTTCCTGCAGATTAGCTTTTTTGGGGGGGCACAAGTTGAAGCAACATGGTTTGCAAAGCTAGGTGGAATAACCTGGTTCATTAATGAGAAGACCTTACACGAGCATAAATGTCTATCTGTGCGCACTGAACATCAAGCCAGTGTTCCCTCTACTGCGCCCAGATTCAGTTCTGTATTGGTAACCTACAAAACTGGCTCAGAGAGGCCACAGAAAGCAAATCTCTGTGCAGTTCTAAGCACAGTTACACCCCTCTGACGACAGATCAAGATGGGTAGCCGTGTTTGTCTGTAGCAGTGGAAAAGATCAAGAGTCCAGTAGCACCTTAAAGACGAATAAAAATTTGTGTCAGGGGAGGAGCTTTTGTGAGTCACTGCTCACTTCCTCAGATACAGCTAGAAAGTGAGTCCATCAGTCCTTTTCTCTTGGAGAGTGGAGTGATTTCAAATACTGAATGACATTAGCAGACAAATGACAATAGCAGGTGAATGACAACAGTAGTTGTGATTGGATCAGGCATGATATGTAGAGGGGTAGTACTATTGTGCTGGTCTAGGATCGTAATTCATAATTCATTCAGTTTTCCCTAATGGTAGTGACAGTTCTGGTAATCTAGAGTATTGTCAAGAAGTCCCCAAAAAGCTATCAGTGGTATGTAGGCTATGATAGGTAACCTCAGCATCAGCCTTTTTAAAAATTACACTTTGCTTATATGCTATGCAGGGCCATCTTAAACAGAGTTGCACCCTTAACTTGAATTTACTTAGGATGCTTAGGGCGGCACTGTTCATTTGGGAAAATGCAAAAAACTGACATGATGGTGGCACATGTGTTTTTGCTGCGTCTTTGTGCACCTGAGGATGAAGCAGATCCAAACGTTCAGTCTGAAGAGTCATCTCCGTTTCCAAGCTGAAGAGCCAGCGCTGTCCGAAGATGTTTCCGTGGTCATGTGGCTGGCATGACTCAACGCTGAAGTGCACGGAACGCTGTTACCTTCCCACCAAAGTGGTACCTATTTATCTACTTGCAATTTCTAGCTTTCGAACTGCTAGGTTGGCAGGAGCTGGGGCCAGAGACGGGAGCTCACTCTGTCACATGGCACTCGGGTCTCGAATTGCTGAACTACTGACCTTCCGGTCTGCAGTTCAGGGTCTTAACCTCTAAGCCACCGCGGCCCCAACTCCTGAGAATAAGCACCACTCTAAAGCCTAGGATAGCTGTAGAACAGAGCAAGAGTCCAGTAGCACCTTAAAGGCTAACCAAATCTGTGGCAGGGGAGGAGGTGTCGTGGGAGCATGGCACAACGACTTCAGATACAGCGAGAATGTGAGCCCTTCTATCCTTATATCTTGGAGAGTGGAGTGATTTCAGATCCAAGATATAAGGACAGATGGACTCCCATTCTCGCTGTATCTGAAGAAGTGAGCCGTGACTCGCGAAAGCTCCCCTGCCACTGATTTTGTTAGTCTTCAAGGTGCTCCTGGACTCTTGCTCTTCTTCACTGTCAGTCAACAGACTGGGAATATTTGCCATAGCATGCCCTCTCCTGGACAAAGAGCAGGGGGGTCACTGGGGGGCGATAACTGCGAATTTCCTGCATTCTGCTGGCGTGCAATTTGCTCCCCATTAAAAGATTTTACGATATGCGCAGTCTGATGCGATCGGGGTGGAATTACTTCGTTTATTCCTAACGTTTCATATTGCACCAACTAATCCAAAAGGATTAGATGGCGTCCATGAGGGAATATTAAATTAAGCTGCTGGAGTCTCCCCCACCCCACCCCGCTACGCTGCCTTTTCAGAATAAGAAAGCCAAATGTTCTTCTCACTTGGCAACTGGTGAATAGTTGGCATCGTTAAGAGGAGAGGGACTGTCCAGTGAGACTTTCTTCATATGTTCACCGTCCCTTCCTTTGACATTTTTAGCAGTGTTTGTCTGTAGCAGCAGAAAAGAGCAAGGGTCCAGGAGCACCTGAAAGACGAACAAAGATTTGTGGCAGGGGAGGAGCTTTTGTGAGTCACTGATCAATTCTTCATATAATCGGACTCGCGAAAGTTCATTCTCCGCAACAATTATTATTATTTTTTAGTCTTTCAGGTGCTCCCGGACTCTTCCTCTTTTCTCCTGCTGTGGACAGACTCACAGGGGGCCACCCATCTTGATCTATCACCTAGGACAGCTGCGTAAGCGAAGCCGCTATGGTTGCCAGCTTCAGGTTGGAAAATGCTGGAGATTTTGAAGGGTGGAAACTGGGGAGGGAGGGGTTTGGGGAGGCATGCAAACCAGTGTTCCCTCTAAGCTGAGTTGGTGTGAGCCGGCTCACAGTTCTTTAGCCTCCGGCTCACACATTTCGGTCTAGCTCAGGAAAGACGGCTCCAGAAGAGCAAACTAATTGATGCAGCTGCCAAATCGCTGGCTCACAGCTTTAATGCCAGTCGCTCACAAAGTAGATTTTTTGGCTCACAAGACTCCACAGCTTAGAGGGAGCATTGGATACAGTGCCACGGAGACCACCCTCCAGAGAAGCCACATCCTCCAGGGGAACTGATCTTGGGGCTCTGGAGAATCAGCTTTGCGCCTGGTCGACCTCCAGAGTTCACCTGGAGGTTGGCAACCCTCAGCTGCTACTCCCCCCCCTCTTTTAAAACAACAATAGTTGATCACAGGGTTGCAGGTCCGACCTGGCCCCTGGTGGGTGTGGGTG
>NW_015160967.1:0-186 GCF_001447785.1 Gekko japonicus
CCCTGGGCCCCGGGCGGACCCGGTCCAACAGGGAGTCCTGGTTGAGCTGGAATCCCAGGAGGCGGCAGACCTGGACCCGGAGGCTGAGGAAGTCCGGGAATCAGTGGCAGTGGCGGTCCTAATGGGGGTTGCAGCGGCGGTTGTCCTGGTCCGGGGAGAAATGGCGGTGCCTGTGGCGGGGGGGGG
>NW_015160967.1:1119-7901 GCF_001447785.1 Gekko japonicus
GGAACCGGGGAGATTGGATAGGGCGCGAAGTTACATGAGAAAGTAACGCCCGTTTTCCTAAACACAAGTTCTTTTCACACGGGTAAAGCTAAACAAGTATGAGCGTGAAGACATAACTCCCCTTCTCACCAGCTGGCGACCTTGGTTAAAGCAATTGCCTAAAAGAGGAAAACAATACAGCAAAACAAGGGGGGAAAAGAGAAGGGACGTGAGATGTCCCAGCAGAGAGATGGCAGCTCGCTGACAACCCCATGTTCACCATGCTGTGGAGGGGCTTTGGCTTGGGGAAGGGCCTGTGGCTTAGTGGAGGCTTTGCATACAGAAGGGGCTGAGGCTTAGTGGAGGCTTTGCACACAGAAGGTTCTAGGTTCAATCCCTGGTATCTCCAGTTAGAAGGAACAGGGAACATCTGATGTAACAGATGTCTACTTGAGTTGACTCAAGTACCTGGGGAGTTGCTGCCAGTCTGGGTTGACAGTTCTCACCTTGATAGACCAATAGTCTGATTCAGTATAAGGAAGCTTCATGTATGATGCTGCTCTATGTATGCTAACCAGGACTCACACAGTATTGAAAGAACAGCAATGTCCAAGAGACACAGAGGGAGAGAAGGGAGGGAAGCAACAGAAGTCCAAAAGCTTCCAGCTCACCCTCATGAATACACATGTTCACCCTTAAAAGAGAGCCAAAATAAAAGCATATAAAGAGAGAGATGGGAAATCTTGCTAGTGGGAGCCCAAATACTGGAATAACAATCCCAGGCACAGAGGGTGGGTAGGGGAAGGAAATTATTTTAAACACCAGACCTCCTTCTTTCTTTGCAAACCTAGCAAAGGGTAGCTGAGGACCAAGAGGGAGATCTGGGACAGTGGCCTTCATTCTCTCTCTGTGTACCTGACTTCATAAGATTATTGGGAAGATAAAATGGGGAAGGGAAACCAATATATGCTGCTCTAAACTCACTGGAGAATGGAAGGATAAATGTAAAACCAAATAGTATCAATGTAAAACATAGCATCAATGTAAAAACAAGCACAACTCAAACAACAGCTGGTAAAATACGGTAGAAATAGCAACATAAAAAGAGGTATTTAAAAAGCCATTAAAGTCTCATCAGCAGTGGTGCAAGTTGAAAACTAGGGGTCTGCATTCAGATCTACCCAAGCTGAAAATATACCTAAAAATGCCTTATCAGAATTTTTGGGGTATATTTCAGCTTCCCATATATTTCCAGGGTTTCTCGGGAAAACTGGAAAAAAGTAATCCCGAGAAAATCTCGGATATATTTGGGGATTCTGGGTAGATCTGAAAACAGCAGAGAGGCAGGAACAGATTGCTCCTGCTTCTCACCTGTTTGTCAGGCAGGCTTATGCAGTGTCTTTAAACTTTAAAGGGACTGCAGAAGTCAGACTGAGAATCATTCAGAGTTGGTGGGGACTTGAGAGCTCCCTGCTGAGCAGCCCAGCCAGGATCACTGTGCCCTCAGGGATCCATTCACTCCCTACTGTTGCTGCTTTGTGCTGCCTTCTCATGCAGCTCAGTTTTAACCGGACTGCAGGAGAAGCCAAGCTAGCCCCAGGATCGTGCTAGTCAGGGCTCTTTTTGTAGAAAAAGCCCAGCAGGAACTCATTAGCATAATAGGCCACACCCAACAGCAGGAACTCATTAGCATATTGGGCCACACCCCTGACAGCACAGTTCATTAGCACATTAGGCCGCACCCCCATGTTACCAGAAGTGTGGTTATCCAGCCACACCCACCCTTTGCTTGTTATTCTGTTTACCTTGTTTGTTGTCAAAACCCAGGGCTTTTTTGTAGCAGGAACTCCTTTGCATGTTAGGCCACACACCCCTAATGCTCCTTCACAACTATTTTAGATTAAAACAATAAAAAGGGATGACATGTAGGAAAGCAGTGCAGAAGAATTCACTATTCTCCTGCCTGGAAATTGGAAACCCGAAAGTATTTGTGTGCTAAGAGCATGAGGTACTGCTTAATGATGCAGTCAATTTGACCTTGGCAGTTGCGAAGGAGATAAGGAGCTGTGAGCTTGGAATCAACACATTCCAAGCTCTGAACGAATGCTTGTAACTTTCCTTTATGGAGGGAGAGAGGAGGAGGGAGGAAATGGGGGAAAACTGAGCTTACAAATAAACGCTGGGAAGCCGAGAGGTTTCAATCAGTTCCTGCAGCCGTTTGTGTCCTGTCGTCTTTGCATCGCGTGAACCCCACCCACCCACTCAACAAGCAACAGTTGGAGGCGAGGGCCAATCAGGCCGCATATGCAAACAACCTCTGTGTTCTGACTGGCTATGGGGGGGGGGGGGAAGTTGACATGCAGAATGGAGTGAGGCCCAATCAGCCCGCATATGCAAATGACCTTGAAAGGCTGGCCTAATGAAGTAGAAGGTGAGTTGTTGGGAACACAGCTAGCCTTTTATATATAGACTAGGAAAAAGGTCCGTTGTGGAAATAAATACAACAGCCTCTAGAAAGAGGCTCTGGGCAGGTGCCCCGGCCTTGGACACTCAGTGTCAATTTGCTGTGGCGACCTCAGCAGGGTATAATGACACTGAGTCCACCATTTTCTCCAGAGGAACTGATCTCTGCTACCTAAAGAACAGTTGTAATTTTGAGTGATCTAAATTCAAATTCACCCAGGCACTCAATCACAGGCAAAACAATGCCCCTTCCACTTCCTCTCAATTACAGGCAATCCCAGTCAAATAATGCCCGTTCCTCTCCCACACTCAATCAGCCAGGACTCTACAAGAACTCTAAGTGCTTCCACACACTGCTAAACACAGTTTTCCCACAAAATATCCTTAGCTGAATTCTCTCAGCTGAAAGCAAGTAAAAGAAACCCACTCACCTCTCTCACAGCTCTCTCTCCTGCTCCTGCTCAGAGCTCAGCTGGTCTCAGCTGATAAGTATAAGCATAATGGCTGCCTCACAAAAAATTTTACCCTGCAAGCCAAAAAATCCTGGCTACAGGCCTGTTGTGTCATGTAAAAATGGTTGTGTGGAACAGCCCTAAAAATAAAGATGACAGTGTATTTATATATAATGCTGTTAGCAATTTGGTGAAGAGCATCTTTTTAATTCATTTTATCACCCTTCCTTCCTTCATGCAAGAAGGCTTCAAAAGGAAGCAGCTGAACTACTCATCTTTCATCTCATCTAATCTCGTTTGAACATCTCATTACAAAAGCTGTTCACTGACAGGTTGTCCTTGCTGTCAGAAAATCTGTCCTGATTTACAAGCCAAATTTCTACTTCAAGTCGCTTTGATGGAGCAGTTTCTGACTATCACCAGCAGTGCCTCTTAGTACTGCAAGCCAGGCAAACACAGTGTAATAATCAACTGTGATGTTTTCTCTTTGTGAAAAGAACAATAAGCAAGCACCTGTTTTGTTGCTGAGTAGTCTCTGAATGATGGGTCTATTATTATGAAATCTTGGCAAGGATTAAAACCCCGATGTTGTTGATCTGAAAAGTCATTTGGGCAATCGGATGTGACTATTGTATACAGACACAAACGCATATTTGTTTCTGTCATGCCCATGTCCACTTTCATAGACACTCTCATTTGGCTGTGAATACTGGATGCCCACAGATGCCAGAATGTTAAGTCTCAGAGGTGTATTTACCAAGATATATAATTCTGTAACGCAGACCATCTTCTATTAGCATAATGTAGCAGAGGCCATGGCTCAGTAGTATAACATCAGCTTGCCATGTAGAAGCTCCCAGGTTTAATCCCTGGCATCTCCAGTGGAAGTGTTTCAAAGCAACAAGGGATGTGAAAATTCTTTGTTCACCAAGTGATGCCAGAAAAGTATTGTAGGAAAAAGCATTGCACTAGATGGACAAATGGATCAGATCTAATGTAAGTCAGCTATATCCAGTTGGTGAAAGGAAAGCCCTGTACTGAATTCACCAGCATTAAGAATGATTGATGGAAATCTGCGAAATTGATAAAAATGTGTTCTTCCTCCAATGAGCTCAGGACATATCTTCATATGGTAGTTAGGTTGATAGCAAGGGTGGATTGACCATTGAAGTTAACAAGGGAAATTCCCAGTGGGCCTATGCCCTGGAGGGTTGACCTGCCTAGGGTCCCCCTTCCCCCTCCCTCCATGGGGTTTTCTCTCATGGGTGAGTAGAAGAGAAGACAGCCTGTCCCTGGCCAATGCGGTTTGTTCTAGACTGTACTTTCTTGCCTGAAGAGAAGTAGTATTTTAAAGGTTGTGGCTGACCAGGGAGCGGCAGCCACCATCACTGAAATTCCTCTCCAGTTCCTGGTTGCTCTGTCTTCTCTGGTGGGAGAGCAAAGTTTGGAGCAAACACTCCTGTGCAACCTCATGTCTTTCTCTTTCACACAACGAGCTGCCAAGGAGTGCTGAGGCTTATTTGCTCAGCCTCCTCCTGCTGCTCTGAAGGTGAGGAGCTAATGGGTCTTCTGCTTCTGGGCACCCCTTCAGGCTGTCCTCTTCGTCTTCTACCTGCAAATCACACTCCAGGCTAGCCCATGCTGCCTCCATCTAAGTGGCTGCATTTTAGTTACCTGTGGCTCAAGTGGTTAAGACGCTGAACTGCAGGCTGTGGAAGGTCAGTAGTTCAGCGGTTCAAGACCCGGGTGCCGCAAGACAGGGTGAGCTCCCGTCTCTAGTTCCAGCTCCTGCCAACCTAGCAGTTCGAAAGCAAGAAATTGCAAGTAGATAAATAGGGACCACTTCGGTGGGAAGGTAACAGCGTTCCGTGCGCCTTGGTGTTTAGTCATGCCGGCCACATGACCACGGAAACGTCTTTGGACAGCGCTGGCTCTTCGGCTTTGTAATGGAGATGAGCACCGCAACCCTAGAGTCGGATTCGACTGGCTTTCGAGCAAGGGAACCTTTACCTTTACCTTTATCTATCTATCTCTGTTTTGCCTTCTCAATTTATGGTGGCAGGAGCTTGGAGCTTGGTTCCACCTACCCCAGTGAAGGCATGATTCCATCCATCCCATCCTTCCTTCAACTTCTTGGTGAATATATGTATCTGTGTTTTCTTGTTTATCCACTGCTGGTGCATCTGCAAAAAAACCCTCTTCATGGGCTTTTGAGAGCAAGTTTGGTGTAATGGTTAGGAGTGCAGACTCTAATCTGGGAGAACTAGGTTTGATTCCCCACTCCCCCACATTCAGCTGCTGGTGTGACCTTGGATCAGTTACATGTTCTTTCAGTGCTGTTTTCTCGTGAGCAGTTCTCAAGAGAGCTCTTTCAGCCCCACGTATTTCACAGGGTATCTGTAGTGGGGAGGGGAAGGGGAAGGAGACTGAAAGCCACACTCCTTTGGGTAGTGAAAGGCAGGGTATAAATCCAATCTCCTACTCTTCCTCAGGAAAACAAGGTTGTTACTTTGTGAAGCTGAGAGTTCTTCCTTTCCCTGTTTACACCCCTCCCCTTTATTATTCTCTGCCATGGAAACTTGCTGGGTAACCATGAGCCATTAACACACTCAGCCTAATTTACTTCACAGAATTGTTGTGAGGATAAAATGGAGGAGAGAAGAATGATGTAAGCAGAGGTCATTTCCCACTGGGGAGTGGGGGATCGCAGTTCCCCCGGGTGAGGTACGGGGGGCGGGGCACATGACAAAGCCAGGTCCTCTCTTTCTTGTTCTCTTATTGGGATCATTTTGCAGCCTGTGTAGTGTTACAAGACACTTCTAGGTATGTGTACACCAGAATGAGTCCTATTTTATCCAATGAGGCTGGGTATGTATGCATATACCTGGGTATGTACGCATAGGCCATATAGTTCATTCCTATGCATACTTACCTGGGAGTAAGCCCCATTGAATACAATGAGACTTGCATCTGAGTAGCAGGTCCTCTCTTTCTTGTTCTCTTATTGGGATCATTTTGCAGCCTGTGTAGTGTTACAAGACACTCCTAGGTATGTGTACACCAGAATAAGTCCTATTTTATCCAATGATGCATATACCTGGGTATGTATGCATAGGCCATATAGTTCATTCCTATGCATACTTACCTGGGAGTAAGCCCCATTGAATACAATGAGACTTGCATCTGAGTAGAGATGCATAAGACTGAGTTACACACAATTTCTGGAGCCCATTTTGGGCTGCAAAATGGACTACAAGGGCCAGAGGCCACTGTAATCAATTTTTGTCCAGGCCTGTTTTTAGAGGAAGCAGATAAGAGCTTTCCACAGCAGAAGTCTATGCCTTGGCTGCTTGAGGAATAAGGCTTGTTACTTTAGAAAACAAATAGAAGCTCTTAATTATAAGAGAACTTCATACTTGAAAAGAACAACAAAGGCCCCAGTCACATGGGAGGATTTGCCCCGCGAAACATCTGGCAAGCATCGCGTATCTGCCTCCAACCCGTCCGTTTCAGCCGAAAACGTGGATTAAAAGATACTAGAAAAACACTACTACCTACTTGGAAATGCACAGCATGGGCAGCCGTGTGATCGCAGATGTGCCCGTATCCCATGGTATGCGAGGCCCTGCCACACTGTGCATGCACACAACTGCACAGCTACATCGCCTCGCCCTTCGTCCCATCGCTTCCCCCTCGGCATGTGATTATTGCGGGGAGCAAATGCAGCTCGGCTCGGGGGATCTGTCTGATCCCAATGCAACACTTCAATTTGCTGTGTCTCTAAAAAGCCGTACTTCTGCTGCGGCTTTTCCTGCTAGTGTGACCAGGGCCAAAGTTAATGTTTCCCACTAGCTATCCAAGCTAGGATGGAGAAAGATTACAGTGAGG
>NW_015160967.1:7924-20577 GCF_001447785.1 Gekko japonicus
GAAAGAGAGACAGATGGGAGGGAGGGAGAAACTCTTAAAAGTAGCCTTCTGAGTAATAAAGGTACAGTAGTAGGGATGAAAGGAAAGATGCAGGAAGTTCTCTATCTACCTTTACTGACTCTACTGCCATCCTCTGAAGTCCTGAAGTCTCTGCTAGCATTAAGCAACATTGCACAGTCCATTCCTTCCAACATTTATCTCTACAGCCTGTCTCTCGCCAGTTTGGTGTAGTGGTTAGGTGTGCGGACTCTAATCTGGGAGAACCGGATTTGATTCCCCACTCCTCCACTTGCACCTGCTGATGTGACCTTGGGTCAGTCACAAGCTCTGGCACAGCTGTTCCTGAAAGAGCAGTTTGTGTCAGAGTTCTCTCGGCCCCACACCTACCTCACAGGGTGTCTGTTGTGGGGAGGGAAAGGGAAAGGAGTTTGTAAGCCGCTCTGAGACTCCAAGTGAAGGGCGGGGAATAAATCCAATCCAATCTCTTCTTCTTCTTCTTCTTCTTCTTCTTCTTCTTCTTCTTCTTCTTCTTCTTCTTCTTCTTCTTCTTCTTCTTGTCAGTGATAGGTCCATAGCATTACCAGCTAAGTACTTGCAACCATCAGGATATTTAATGGAACAACAACATGCTAGTAAGAGCTGTGCCAATGCTAGAACATCACTTTTGTAAAAAAACCCAGAAGTGACATCAATTTTTTGGTGCAGCACTCTAGGACACCCTCCAGCTCTATGGCAAAACCACATTCTGCAGTTTGGCCTTAATTCCCCTAAATGTGATCATCTTACTAATTTACTAACATAAGAATTATGGCAGTTCCTTAACACCTAGTTCTAGAAAGTAGCAATAAGATGGGCAGGAACACCAGAGCAAAGGACCATTACAGGTAAATGAAGAAATGAGGACTAGGCTGCTGGGAATGGTGAGTCTCAGACCTACCCCCTTATGCCTATTATTTCTATACGTTTCCAACTTTGATATTGCTCAACAATAGCTTGCCAGGATCCTGGAGCAAACCAATAGATAAGTAGTGTAATGTAAATAGCCTATCAATGGAAGTGTGTGTGTGTTTGCATGCTTCATAAGTAGGGCTCAAGCCCTGCTAGCTGTCTTGTAGTTTGCTGAAATCACTTAACAAACCAGAGCTGATCACTGCAATGCGGCTAGAACCTAGTATTTAACATTGGTGACAAGGATGAACCCAGTATTTAACACATGTGGATTGAGCAGTAGCCATAAAGTAACTGAAAAGTGTAAAATGACTCAATGCAATCACTACATCAGTTCAAGTCCGATTATTGCAGATGCTGGAGTAACTCTGCATAGGATTCCACTGTAAGTCTGCCTTCCTATATATTAAGAGCGGAAATGGAAATTCGCTACCATTCAAACTCTGATCTATCAGCATTAGTTATAAACTCAGTGATACTTGTTCTCAGTTCAATATATATTCTTGCTAAGAAATATATTAGAAAGATCACATTATGTCAGAAGTGTTTGAACCCATTAATTTTTTTAAATGATTGCAATTATACAGTGAAGTCAATATAAGATTTCAGTCTCACATCAAAATCTGAGAGGGGTAAATTATGTGAAATGAAATTTTACAGCATCTGACAAGTCAGAATATCCACTTTCTTTTGCATTTCTAGTTTGTCATTTCTATTAATCTCTTAAACCTATTTTAATATGGATCCATACTAATTCTGTCATGTCACTGTATTAATTTAAAGTTCATCTACTTATCTGTCTGTCTGTCCTATCTCGTGAATGAGGACACAGCCATCACTACCTAACCAAAAAAAACTGGGAAGATAAAAATTCTCGCTTTTCCCCAAACTTCCAAAATGGCTCCAGACATGGATGGAAAAAATCATACTTCCTTGTGTAGGCAAGGAACATCTGATCTTAGCAGCAAAGGGCTGTGTAAAGGTAATTGTGTCACCTGCAGTAAGCAAGCATAGTGAATTTACCTTGACTAACACATGGAAGTGAAATTTATCCCCAGTGGTTGCTTTTGGGGGGTGAAAGGGGAATTTAGGAACAAAGTTATTGTGTACTGAGACTGAGTCATCCTTGACCTAGTACCTGGATCTGTTTGAGCTTGTTTTCCTCAAACAATAGCTTAGTAGGATCCTGGAGTAGACCAACAGAGAAACAGTGTTATGTAAATAGCCTATCGTTGGGAGTGGGGGGTGTTTAGGGTGTGGTGTTTGCATGCTTAAAAACATGGCAGCTGCCTTAGAGTTGCCCTTGAGTAGTGTTCCTGAAATCACTTAATAAAGTAGAGCTGTTCATTGCAATGTGTCCAGAACCCAGTATTTAGCAAAAGTCCTATCCAGCATGCTCTCTCAGAGTGAAGCCCTCCCCCACCATGGTTCCTTTGAGTAAATGACTGAGCCCTCCCTGTCCCTGTGGCATTGAGACAGGCCCATAGCTAATGTGGGTCCCTCTCCCGATCCTCAGCTCGCCCTCCAGCCCCTTCACCCCCTGATCGATCGCCTCATGAATATGAGCTGACATCTCCCTGTTTGAGCTCATCTGTGATGAGCTGGGTCTCTTTAGGACCCAGCAGCAACTGGTGGTTGACCAAGTCACACACACATTGGTCGAATTGCAGCAGTTTGCTCCTCCTGTTGGATTTTCTGCCAGGCTTCAGAAAAGATAGTTGGCTCAAGGAAGGAGGAAGGGAGGAAGCTTGATCCCGCTCTCTTTTTTAAAAAGCACGGCAGCTTTGCTAGACCTCTGAGGAGCCTTAGTGTCTATTAACATTGGGATTCTGGCTCGCCTCAGAGGAAGGCTCTAGTGGGGGCTGTGTGGGTGCATGCCAAGCAGACCCCACTTGCCCAGGAGCCTTTTATTTAATTAGCTGGTGGGCCCCCCCAAGCCCCCTCCCCCAAAAAACCTAGCTACGGGGCTGCTGTGAGAGGGGAGAAAACCTGGGGTCAGGATAGTTCATCTTTTGTATCACCCAGCAATCACCTTGATGCCAAGGAGACTATATGGCAGGAAAAACTCAGTGTCATCTCTGAACTCAAATGCATTCCCTCCTCCCACAGTAATTTTTGGAGAGCTAGGGAGGGCATACACCTTTAACCCCTAGAGTGACCATTGGAAGAAGATATACCACTCTTGTAGGACCCAAAGTATTATTTCTTATATTAGTAAAGTAAAATAAGTTTGAGCACTGAATACATGACATTATGTACAGATTATTGTATTCAGAATTTATTTTTAATTTGTCTTTACTAAAGATCAGCTCTGATATTTGCCCCCCTAGTCGGAATAACGAGCCAGACAACAGTTTGGAAGTAAATGAGGGCCACTTTATTAACTATTTAACATAACATTGCGGCAAGGGACCAGCTAAGCGAGCACAGAACAGGCAAGGCAGGTGTCCCTCCCCTGACCAACCTCCTTGCCCTTTTCTCAGGTGGGTCACCAAGTTCCAGTCCTGAGCCATCGGTCTGGCTCATGACCAGCAGCCCAGCAAACTGGTCACCACCTAGGAGCGCCTACCCCTGAAGCCATCCAACTTGCAGAGAGGAGCATACCCTAAGAGGTTCCCAGAGGAGGTGATCACCGTTCCCCACCCTGGACCTTAGAAATCCGAAGGCAGTTCCTGATGACCCCCTGTTCACTAATGGGGAAAATGCCGTAAGGTGCTCACCGGTTCCGGTTTCTTGCCCACACCAACCGGCCACAGCCAAGACCAAGCCTCTGCTTTGGTCTTTGCTCCCCACTAAAAGCCCAATACCTTGCCGCAAGTTCTGCAAAAATAGCCCATTGTCCTTGTTTGATAGGTGCAACCTCCCTGGCGAGCAAGAATAGCCAACTATAGTATCTGCCCCCTGGGCCACCTTGTTCTTATCATCACAAGGTCAATCTCCTCTTGTAACACCAGGGCTATGCCCTCCCTGGCAAGCAAGAATAGCCAACTAGAGTATCTGCACTCTGGGCCACCTTGTTCTTATCATCACACAGTCAGCCTCCTCTTGTAACACCAGGGCTATGCCCTCCCTGGCAAGCAAGAATAGCCAACTAGAGTATCTGAACTCTGGGCCACCTTGTTCTTATCATTGCAAGGTCAGCCTCCACTTGTAACACCAGGGCTATGCCCTCCCTGGCGAGCAAGAATAGCCAACTAGAGTATCTACACTCTGGGCCACCTTGTTCTTATCATCGCATGGTCAGCCTCCGCATGTAACACCAGGGCCTTGCCCCTCATGGCGAGGCAGAGTAGCCGACCAGACTATCTGCAGACCACCTTGCTCTTATCATCGCAAGGTCACTCTCCACTCATAGCACCATGCCTATGTTATTCATGGCGAAGCAGAATAACCGACCAGACTATCTGCACTCCGGGCCACCTTGCTCTTATCATCGCAAGGTCAGTCTCCACTCGAAGCACAGTGAGTTTGTCATTCATGGTGAGTCAGAATAGCCTACCAGACCATCTGCCATCTTGCTCTTATTATCACAAGGACAGCCTCAGCTTGTCAAACAAGGTCCTTGCTGGCTGGACTATCAACACTCTTGGCCATCTCAGCTCGTAGCACCAGGGGCTTCATGGCCAGTTTGTCCTCCTGGCCTGGTGGGTGGCCAAAAGACTGTGCTGTAGCCGCAGACATTGACTCTTCATCTCACTCCGCAGCCAGCAGCACCTGAAATAAAAACCTCATTAATAACTTTAAACTATTGCAATTCCATTCTTCGAACCCTAGGCGAAAGCCCACCACTAGCTCACTGATCCAAAATGCCACCCCACAAAGTGGAGTGCAAGGATCAAAGGTCCTGATCTGAAAGATCCCTGTGACACTACGTCCCCGGCAAAGGAACGCATAGTCCAGGGCAGCTGCAGTGGAAGCAGCACTAAGCCAAGAAGAGTGAGTTCCAAACTTCACCCCGTGAAAGGCCCAAAGCCCGGGCACTATCCTGGTCAGTCTCCCACTTCTTATTTACTGGTGCCTAGTCAGCAGAGTTCCATCCGCATGCCTAAAGTGGTAACCGTCTTAATAACTTAACCCTTGCCCCCACTGGAACCTCCCTGGAAGCCATCTGCCTCTTTTCCTATTGCCATGGCTGCACTGCCACATCCCGGCCAGCACCTCCTACAGCCTGTCATAACCAACGCCACTCATCTAGGCCCTGGGAACTCACTGGACGTCCCCTTAAAGACAAATGCACTATTAAACCTGTGACGAATGCTCATTAGGACCAAACCAATGTCATGTAATGATGTGCCAGCTGTCAGATTCCCAGATCACAGAATCAGATTGGAAGTCACACCATATCCCTGGGAAAACAGAAAACATAAGTTACTAACGACGTATTGCTAGGCTTACCAAGTGGCGGCGGGGGATCTGCAATGAATCCTAACACATGTCGAAGACTAACCCAATTTGCCATCTCAGTGTGCATTCACAGTGTCAAAGTCACATGTTGCTGATAAGGATTCCTCCATAGAAGCAAACCATTAGAGGTTCAGTTGTTTTCCATTCGGATTACACTTGGTTTCACCCCCACACTCTAAGTGCCCAATTGAGCTACCCAGTTTCAAGTAGCTGTTCCCATTGTCTGCACTCCCACACCTCAAATTCTGTTTCTATTCAAAGGTTACAATTAGCTACCATTAAAGGCTTCAATAGTATTCCGAGAAGAAGAGACCAGATTTATACCCCACTCTTCACTCAGAGTGGCCTACAATCTTGTTCCCCTTTTCTCCCCACAAAAGACACCCTGTGAGGTATGTGAGGCTGAGAGAGCTCTAAGAGAAATGCTCTTGAGAGCACAGCTCCAGGAGAACTGTGACTGACCCAAGGTCACCCAGCTGTCCTCATGTGGAGGAATGTGGAATCAAATCTGGTTCCCCAGATTAGAGTTGCTGCTTTTAATCACTACACCAGAAATTAATCCCTTTACTTTAGGGCCAAATATTAAAATCTGAAGAACTGGCAATTTATAATATTTTTCTCTGTATAGAACCATGTCAAAATGCTATGGAATATAGACTTACTACAGTCTCAAATATAAATAAGCCTTGCCACATTAAGTAGGCAATCCATTTTTATGTATTTATCTTTATTTATTTTAATCATGGAATAGCCCCCTCAATAGCATTCTACGCTTTCAAGTTTGTTGAATTGAGTATTGTCTACTCAGACTGGCAAAGGCTCTCCAGATCATAAGCAGAGGTCTTTCATATCACCCACTGCCAAAACCTCAACTAAAATGCTGCAGATTGAACCTGGGACCCTCTGCACACCAAGCAGATGATCTCTCACTGAAACAGATCCCCTCCTAAAATGCCCTCAAGGCAGTTATTACAGAGATCAGTTCCCCTATAAATCCAGGCTTAAAAAACCATGCCAGCAACAGTGGATGGAGGAAGGAAGGAAGGAAGGAAGGAAGGAAGGAAGGAAGGAAGGAAGGCAGGAATTGGCCTCCAACCTTATATAAGCCGAAAAAAAGGGGTAGGGTAATTATCTCACCATCACCCTATAGCTCTCATTTTTTAATCATTTAAAATATTGTTTAAATAATATTAAATTTTAAACCCCCTAATTTCCTCCAAAGAGGCACCCCCCCACTGAATGCCGGCCTATAGGGGTTGGCCTTCTCAAGGCCTATATTATAACCCCCCCACTCAAACTCCCCAAATGTCCACAGGCAGGAGGGGGTGGCCAAATCAAATAACTAAACATTCCCTAACTCCCTGCCACTACAAACAAGTACAGGGAAGTGGGGGGGGTGATAAATAGTGTGGGGGCAACTTATGGGTGGTAGTGGCACTAAGCAGCCTCAGCAACTGCAGCCACCCACACCCCAGGTCTACTAATGTTCCACCCAACCTGAAAAGGGGGTGCATTTTTATGTGTGTATGTTTTTCTTGTTTTAAACAGTGAGGAACCCAGGCGAGCCGCCATGAAGCCACAAGCCTCCTGGCCCTTCAGATCGGACCACAGTGATGGTCTGTGGATCAGGCCGCTGCCATGGCCCCGACACTCCAGTTGCAGATTAGGCCCAATGTTCTGGCCGCCACTGCAGCCCCAATATTCTGGCCACTGCCCAGCTGCCACCGCGGCTCTGACATTTTGCCTGCCACTGCAGCCCACCACCCCAGCCGCCAACTTGGACAGCTGCTTCCCGGGCCCACCGCAGAGGCCCCACAGAAGACGAAGGCTCCGTTGCCATGGCACTGCTGCTTCTCAGGCTGAAGGCCTCCCAAAGCTAGCAGCCCAGACCCTGAGCACGCCTCTCTCCATGAGCACATCGGGCCACCGCCACCACACCCAGGCCGCCTCAATCGGGCTGCCACCAAGCCCGGGCTGCCGCAATCAGGCCGCCGCTGCAGTCAGGCTG
This sequence comes from Gekko japonicus, assembly GCF_001447785.1. Lineage (NCBI taxonomy): Eukaryota > Metazoa > Chordata > Lepidosauria > Squamata > Gekkonidae > Gekko > Gekko japonicus. Next base: position 15,285 of record NW_015160967.1, read on the forward strand.
AGTCATGGCCGCCACCGCCACCGCGCTCGGAAGGCCCGCAACCAGTCAAACCCCAACAACTCTGCTCTTTGTGCTTAATTGATTGAGTACGTTGGAGCAACTGTCATCTGGCGGGAGCAGAGCCTGGCAGTTTAAGCTGGCTCTGCCCCCTGCCCACGTCACGATGCCAGGCGTTGTGGCTCTGTTGCTGCCTGGCTTCCTCAGGGCGGCAAAGCAGCCCCCGGTGATCAGCGGCATTGCTGGGTCGCCGGGAGCTTTGTTATTATCATTTTCTTTTCAAAGAAAAAGTTCTTTAGTGCTAACATTTGACTATAGGTAGGATACTGTCAGATAATGACACATCCTCTAACAGGAAGACACATATTTTCTCTTATCTAGAGTGACCTTTGCTCAAGTTACTGGTGTCAGCAGGGGCTGGCTGTGCCCTAGCAAAAGGGAGAGGCTACTTTTAGAATAAAGTACACACAAGGCTTGTTGCTTTATAAAACAAGTGAATACTCTTTATAATTAGAGAAATCCACACCGAAGAAAGGAGAGATCAGCATTCTCGTTTTCTAAGCTAGGACTGTGTTATGTATTGGGACTGAAACATTCCAGGACTGTCCTACCTGAGACTGGTTGAGCTTGGAGCCCAAGAACAATAGCCCACCAGCACTCTGGAAGTAACCAGTCAAGAAGTAATGTTATAGAAGTAGCCTGTTGTTGGGAGTGGGGAGTTGTGTGCTATTTAAACAGGGCTGAGGCCCTAGAGTTTAGTCTTGTTCTTGTTGAAATCACTAATAAAGTAGAGCTGATCAATGGACTTGGGGTCTGCTCATCCAGGGAACCCACTATTTAACAGACTGCCAAGCCCTTGTTGGGGCAGAGAATCCCTTGCCCACAGCTCCCATTTCCCACAGGGAGGAAAACAACAACAAAGTGTCATGGCAGCATTTATGGGGAAAACTCACAAATAACATCAGTCCTCTCTAGAAATCACCAGGAACTTTATAGTTTTATCATAGAATATCTGGTGATTATTAGAGAGGTGTCACTACTGGGTTTTCCCTGGAAGTGAAATCACAGGGTCACTGATGGGGCTCCCCATGTTCTCGCCTTCTGGTCTCCCCCTGGTTCACAGGCCATGTCTGGCAACCCTAATCTAATCTAGCATGGAGAGAGATCCAGAAAGTACATGTTGCTGTCATGAAGGTCAAAGCAAATAAGCAGAGAGAAGCCAGAACAAAAGAAGTTCCTGAGATTAGCATTCTTGGTAAACAAGGAGACAGCTGCAGAACAGATAAAAGGAAAGATACAGGGTGATCTGAGCTGTCCACCTTGTTAGCTCTGCTGTCCCCTCTGGAGTACTGATGTGCTTGGTACAAAGAGATGCTACACAGTTCTTCACTTCCAACAACTAGTGAAACATCTCTGCTCCTTAGGCATCACTTCAGTTTTGTTTCCAGAACCCCCAAAACTTCACTTGTTGTACCACTGCTTTCTTTCTAAGCCCTAGTTACCCATATTATTGACTTTCACTCCATATGATTTCATAAGTTTCTTGAAAGTCACAAACAATAGACACAGCCATTCTGAATTTTGGGGTTAGATTGAGATTTTTGGTTTGGTTATTCAATTTATTGATACTTCAAGTATTGTTTTTTTGTGTGTGTTGATTAAACAATAGTGAGGGATAGATTTTAGGTGAGGAGGGAAACAAAGGGGGAGAGGTTTTTGTTAACTTTATGAAGGGGGGGGTTGTTGTGTTACATATTTTAAGTTATAGTTTGTTCAGAGTGTTGAAAAAATTGAAAAACTGACACACAAATTGTAATTGTTCACAGATGATGTGGTCTTATATGTTACAACTCCTAAACAATCTTTACCCCACTACTGGCATTGCTAGACCAATTTGGAGCAATCTCAGGTCTGAGAATTAACATCCCAAAATCCAAGCTTTACCCGATTGATCTTAGTCCAGACATGATACGTGACCTCCAATATTCTTTCCCTTTTAAGTGGGTAACTGACAAATGGAGATATCTTGGAGTCTCCATTCTGTTAGACTTGACTAATACAAATAAATGTAATTATGATCTTCTTATTCATGATTTGGAAGTTAACCTAAAGAAGTGGGATAGACTGAAACTCTCATGGTCTGAGGGGGTAGAGACATTGAAAGCTTTTTTGCTTCCTAAATGTTTATATTTTTTTCATATGATACCATTTTCAGTACCTAATAAAACACTAGACTGATGACAAAAACATTTAAATACATTCTTATGGGCTGGAAAACACCCATGTATCTGTTTCAACACACTATGCAAAACAACTAATGTAGGAAGTCTTTCCCTCCCAAATTTAAAGTATTATTATTGGGCAGCTCAATTAATGCAATTAGTGCAACTCCACAATTTTGGAGTGGGGAAAAAGTGGATCCAGATAGAATCAGCCTACTCAAAACCACTTTCCATGCCTGGAGTAATATGGTCACAAACAAAATTGCGACCCCATACCATAAATACAAATCAATTTTTGCAGAACACCTTGAAAATCTGAGATAAAACTCAGAGGAGATTAATGACCCCAAATTCTCCCATGTCCATATTGAATTGGACATGGTTCCCTGCAGGAACTGATTTTAAACAATGTACTGCATGGCAAAAAGTAGGCTTGGACAAACCTATTAACTGGTTCAGAGAGGGTAAAATACTATCCACGGAATCTGGCCCCGCACGAGACAGCCCAGCATGTCTTGTGGGGGCCGCGTTTGCCTCCTCGTGAGGAGGGGTAGTCAGGCAGGCTGCGGTGGAGCTTCTGCTCCAATAGGGGGAGCGGAGCCTGGCAGCCTTAATAGGCTTGCTCCGCTCTCCTCACAGCCAGTTGCATTCGGCTTGATTTTCCGGATCTGTACAGAGGGGATGATGTGCATCTGTCTGAGAAGGGAAAAGACATCTTCCTTCAGGACTTGCGGCAAGGGCTTAGGTTAATCCTAGGTGTTTGAGTGGGCGCATGGGCCTAAGCAGAGGCTTAGCCCTTGCGGTGGCAGAATTAGGTTAAAATACAGTTCAGCGGCCGCAAGCACCACTTAATAACCCCGGGTGTGGGTAAAGGGGTCTACTCGACCAGCCTTGTAGCTGTGCGGCCTGGGTGAGGCTTGCAGACCGCCTATGGGGATGGTCACGACGGAGACTCAGCACTGGCCTTGCGGTGATGCTTGAGGGCTCCTGAGGGCGCCTCCCAATTTTGGCTTGGCCGGGATTGCGACTTATGGTTGGCTCCAACCCGGGGGGCCGCCGGTGTCTTGCCTCATATGGCCTGAGGATGGGAGTCGAAGCGATGCCAGGCCCGGCCGTGTTGCTGTTTTTCATGGTTGCCCTTTGCCGTTAAGTTAAAAAATTAATAATTTAATAAAGTGGCCTTATTTCATCCAACCTTGTTGTCTGACTATTTCTTCCGTCTGGGGGGGGGCAATCAGTAGATTCTTTACTTCCTCAGTGTTCATATTGGTTCCAATATCTGCAAATTAAGAATATGATACTTTCTTATAAAACAAAGAATAATCCTGGTCATGTGCTTTCTCAGTTTGAATTATTACTTAAACAACATATGTCTTCTACCAAAGGGCTATTATCGAGAATATATCGAATACTCCTAGTTGTATATTTTCCTTTACAACCATCATATATTTCTAAATGGCAAAGTGTGACCCAAGATAAGCTGTCTCTTTCCCCCCCCCCAATTTATTTATTACTTTTCAGACAAACAAACATATACATATACACACATAGAAAGTAAAGAGAACATATATGTGTTTGAACACAACACATTATCCAGTTCTAACTTTACAACAATGGTTCTTTCTTTCTTTCTTTCTTTCTTTCTTTCTTTCTTTCTTTCTTTCTTTCTTTCTTTCTTTCTTTCTTTCTTTCTTTCTTTCTTTCTTTTATCTATCTATCTATCTATCTCATATCACGTAATTCAAGGGCTTATTATTTTCTCTAAGAAAAAGTTTGTCACTCTGCATACCAACAATATCATCCTACTTAATTGCGTAGTTTATATTTGTTTCCTTTTTGAGCTATTTTAACAGCAATAATATGTGGTTCATTCCATCTCCTAACAACTGAGAGCAGCAGGTAAAGGGAAAAACCAAAACCATAGAAAAATTAGAATAATATCTTCTAAGTTTTCCCTATATCCTGCTGCCCAATATGTTATAACTATATATTTCTTTTTACCATCTACTGATCCCTACCTAACATTTTTCTTATCCTATAGCAACCAATACACACTAGAAAGGTTACATCCTGCGGCGGCGCGGCGGCAGTCGGGGTGCGTTTGCGCTCCCAACGCCCAATTCCCTTTCGCGTCTTTTGGGCCTTTCCCGGTGTCCGGGATAGTCCCGCCAGATCTCCCGGAGAGAGATCTGGGGCAGGGGCTTTGTGGTGGCCCCTCCCGCTAATGGCAAGGCGGGGGTGTCCACCGCCTGACCCGAAGCTACGCGGATGAGTGGAGGGGAACATGGCCGCCATGTTCCCCGTAGCTGCTGCCTTCCGTCTTGTTTTTAATTATAAGTAATTTTTCTGTTGGATTACAAGCAACGAAGTAAGGAAAACTTCAAAAATTGTTAGTGCACGCATCTTCAAGGAAAACGTCGCCCCGAAAGCGGTCAGCAAAAAGAGGAAAAATAAAGCGGCCAGACAAAGAGAGAAGAGGCTGAGTACTATATACTTATTTTTTCTTATCTGGGGCAATATCTGTTGCTTCTTTGGGAAAGGATTTATATGAGTTCTTTGTCCCCCAGTTCTATAACTTGACTGCTAGTAAGTTTGTAAGTTTCAGTTGGAAAGCTGAAGGACTTTTTGTAGGAAATGGCGGCTACAGGGGGAAAAGAGACGGAGGAGATGCTGGAGGAAAATATATTAGTGATAGATATGTCAGCAGAACAGTTCCTAGAGGCTCTAAAAGAAGAATTACAAAAGGCTATAAAAGAAAGAATACAAAAAGGGATAGAACAAGCCTTTGCAAATCTATATGAAACTCCTATTGTAACAAAGAAAGCTGAAAACCTGGAGTCACACATATGGAACTTGGAAGAGATTGGTGAAATAAAGGAGGACTCAGAACTATCATGCTTCCAATCCCAAAGTCAAGGGGGAAAAATAATAAGAGTTGAAAAGAGACAAGGGAAAAGGAAGAAGACAAGAGGAAGGGGAAAATAGTATAGAATCCCACCTATAAAAAAGGAGAAAAGGAGAAAAGACAGACAAGGACGATATGAGAGGAGAATTAAAAGGGACAAAATGGAATG
>NW_015160967.1:20624-33728 GCF_001447785.1 Gekko japonicus
AAGAGTGAAAATGCAAATGAACTACCATCGGTGCAAAGAGAAACAGCACATAGACATGTTAGAGAACCAACACACAGATATGCTACTACAGGACAAAAAGTTACAGAGTCACAGAAGACACATAAATTATATGGAATTTGTGTATGTTTTGATCATATTTGTTTATGTTTGTAAGTGGAATAATGATGTATAATAGACTGAATAGAATAATTGGAAGTTTACCTATTAGAATATAATGTAAAACGTTAAAGGGTATGAATTTAGGGGTGGTGGAATGAAATGAAGTGAGCATGACAAAAACGGTCACTAAAAGTATTTTGGTTTGGTTTGTATTGCCCTTAATATGTTTTTGGGTTTTGCTGGCTTAGGTGTGATCTTTAGAAAGTGAATATTGGAGAGAAATAAGTATTGTGTGTTTTGAGTATAAGAAATAACAAATGGATATAAATGGTGTTGGAATTATATGTTTATGTGTGTTAACTATGACTCATAATGGAAAGGGTAGATTAGAATAACTGGATGATTAGTTATGAGATTATAATGGCAAGAGTGAAAGGATATGAAGCTAAGGGTGGTGGAATCGAATGAAATGATTTGAGTATGGTAGAATGTGTATCAAAGTTATTTTGATTTATTACTGTCCTTAATGCATTTTTGGTCTCTGCCAGCTGTATCTGTGTTTCTGAAAGTGGAATGATGGAAAGGAATAAGCATTGTGTGCTTAGAATATAAGAAATAATGAGTTTAATGGTCATGAATTAATGGGTGGGGAATGGATTTGAACTGATTTGATGAAGACAAGGTGTTTACTTAGGGATAAACTAATAATGGAACCCCGGAAAGGGAAATAGTTAAGAAGCAATAGGACAGCATTTAATTATAAGTATTGTAGTAGGTCTAAATGGTAGATAATTTTGATTGAAACTCAAAGAAATTAAATAGGAAATAAGGAAGATGATGAAATAACAAGAAAAGTGCTTGAAAGTTGGAATCAATGGAACCTTGTTGAGTAATTTTTCCCAAGGGAGCAAATATGAAGAAGATTAAGGTCTAGAGAGAGGAGAGAGAGGGAAGCTTAAAAGTTATTAGTATTGGATATGTGTAATTGTAAGTTCTTATTTTGGTGATTGTGTAGAAGGAAAACTTATGTAGTTTGAGAACTAGGTTGCGTTGTAAAATTTATGTGAAGTACAAAGAATCAATTATATTAGTATTAATGATTGTAAGTGAATATGTATTATTGTGAAAAAACAATAAAAATATTTTTTTTAAAAGAAAGAAAGGTTACATCCTTGGAACCCGACTGCTTATTAGCTTGTTCCAAAATACAAAAAACCAAAAACAAAGACTTTACATATAACAGTGCTTAAATCTTTTTTGTATTCCTATCTATGTCTCTTACAATCCTATCAATGCATCTTTGTAGTAGTTGCACAATTTTTTCCACCAGTTTTACCTACACTCAGATTGTATGCAACATACAACTAATTCAATACAACTAGAAATCCTAACTTTGTCAACATAAACAATAATAATCCAAACTTTGTCAACATAATAATAACCATCCCTTCACCTATTTTATCAACTTCCTATTAAGGATATGAGACAAAGTATATATTTCCAACCATATTTTTAAAAGGAAGAGGGAGTAAGTTAACCAACCATACCAAACATAAAACATTACAGTGAACACAAACTACCTACAAATTACTACCATGGTGATTTTCAAGTCTTTCTCCACCTTAACAACCACAACTAACTTTTTTAATAAAAATTCTCTTTCCACAGACCACATATATCCAAAACAGAGTATTTAAGACATATTAGTCCTGAAACAGAATATCAAAGCCGTATTAATCAGAAAGCATATTTTTTGCCTTTTCTTTCTTTCTCCTCTGTCTATATCCTCCTCCTTCTTTTCAATTTCTTTTTGATGCCTTGCATTTTTGTACTTCTGGGTTTTTAATTCCAGGCTTTGTCTTCCACACATCGAAAAGCCATTTTGCAATCTCACATTCATCTTAAGCTTATTTCCACATGTCTTTTCTCTTCTTTTCCTTTTTTTCCTCTTGTTCTTTTTCTCCACTGGGGCTTCTAATAGCGTCCATTCTTTTTTTCCCTTTTGTAGTATAAAATTTGCTATTTCCTTAGGACAATAACTCTCCATTATATCTGTTTCTAATTTTTCTTTCCCCCTGTATTTTGGCTGGTTCTCACACAGTTCCCTCTTTTCACTGCTGGAATCCTCCCGCTCCTCAACAGTTGTCTGAGCTGATTGAGTTTGGTCTCCTTTTTTACACTTATCATATCTCTCCTTTTGATAAGTTTCAGTCAAACTTTTGCAGGCAGTCTTAACCGCTTGTGTTAGTTCCTTTACCAAAAAGTTTTTAAATTGTTCCAAGGTAAGAGTTCCCATTTCTGTATCTGGATCTAGTTCTTCTTTGTCTGTTCCCGGCTCCATCTTAACACTTACACTAAGCATCTTTTTTTCTTCACATATTATTCTCAGCATGCAATAATGGTTCAAACAAAAGAGCAGGAAAATTGCTTTTTCTTACCCCCTCCATTGGGGTTATAATCCAAATACTCATCTGCACTTCCACTTGAACTCACGTGAAGTTTTATTTCTTACTGCGATGTGTTGCATATAACTAATAATCCAAGTCTTTAAAAACACTGGCTAGTCGCTGCTGTGAAAATCATGGTGGCGGCCATGTTTTCTCATCTTTTATGCTTCTGCTTCAGGGCAAAAGGTCAACACCCCCATGATTTGCCATCATTGGGGGTGGGCGAAAAAGCCCCCTGCCACTCTACCTCCCTCCAGGAAGCAGAGTGGAGCTCTCCCATGCGTGTGAGGGGCCCCAAAAGAACGTAGTGGAATCAGACGACTTGGGAGAAGCCCGAGGCACATCCACTCGCAGTGCCATACTGGAAGCTCCCCAAGATAAGCTGTCTCTTGATGACTGGGAGGATATATGGTGTTCCCCTGTGGCTTCCTCTCTGGTTTTTAACTTCAAGACACAGTTTTTTAAACTCTTGTCCCACTGGTATTTAACACCCAACAAGCTCAACAAAATGTGGGCCAAAAATACACCACTGTGTTGGAAAAGTTGTAATAGATCAGGTACATATGTGCATCTATGGTGGGAATATACTTATATGAATGGATTTTGGGTAAAAGTGCAGAATTTGATTGCCCAATGGACTTCAGTAACAATCCCGTTGACTTTGGAAGCACTTCTCTTGGACAAATGGATTGATCCATCTGTTAGCAGAAGAGGGTATTTATATCTCACTTAGTGGCAACAGTGTGTTAAACTATAGCCTCAACTTGGAAAAATGCTCAAAGTCCGACTATTGAACAGTGGTTTAAGAAAATATAGGATGTTTTTGTAATGCTCCAAATTACTAACAACTCAGTTTTTACAGGAGACTCAGTTCAACATTTTAGTAACAACATGCAGAACTTTTGGTCCCCTGTTATTGATTTTCTTAAACTTAATAAGTATCTTCCAAATCATCAGGATTATAATATATGGCTGTATCTATAAAAACATTTTCCACACTCTGATTTTCTAGTAAGTTTGGGTCTTATATTACAAGGTTGCATTTCTTATAGGTTGAATTAGGTTTTTGTCAATTGTACGTTTTTGTACGTGGTTAAAAATGTAAAAAAAGAAAAAAGGAAAAGGAAAAAGGAAAAAAATATTCCGAATGGCTAAAATCGTAGACAATAGATCCAGACTCAGAGCTGCTGAGAGCCACCCTTGGCCTTGAACAAAGATTCCACACACACCCTGTGATCCTGATTCAAACTGAATGTCATAATTAAAAATCACTTGGATATCTGATAGTGTGAATGGAATAATAAATGTTCATTAGGTTAGAAACAGTGAAGGCAGTAAGCAGATTCAGAAATATTCCCCAGCCAAGGGACCTAGCCAGAATACTGAAGTGCACTATAAATTAAACACAGATGAGACACAAAATACCTGGAAATAAACCCCATTGAATGAAGTGACATGTCAGTCTCTCTCAAAAAGTACTCAGCTTTAAAAAAATGAAATATTTCTACTCATCCAAGAAAAAAAAGGCCTCTGATGACTCGCACATAGCCTATCTGCCTCAGCTTCAATGCGTCCTGCTTCCCCACAAGCATTACAGTGAATTTGTGCACCTCCTGGAGTTTCACTGGCTTCCCCCCCCCCCATTCTTTCTCAAATCTGCATCTCTCAAAAGTTTTGGTAAAGATCACAGTAAAGCCTTAACTTTTTTAAAAAACAACAACATGGAATTCAGAGAACCTGAAACACATGACCCCCTAAAAGTTTGTACCCCTCTTGGCAGCCCTGTCCAGAAGTTTCACTTTTTCTGTCTCCCAACCAAGCTCCATATTATAGCATCTCTTGTTGATTCCTATACTAAAAGCAATGGAAGGGATTTCTGTACAGTATTGAGCTCCTGTCAGAAAAGTTCAGCTTCACAGGATAGTCAGATGTGGTCTCTAAATGCAGCATCAGGTTGTCCACCTAAAATTGAATGTATGGAAACAGGGCCGGCCCGAGGTTGTCCTGCGCTCTTGGTGAGCACAGATGCCAACCTCTCGGTGGGGCCCGGAAACGCGCTCTGACCTGTTCCCGGCAGCGGTGCCAAGGCGCGCTGGCTCTCCTGTAACCTGCCCGCCATGCCCCCGCCTCGCCCTTCCTCTGCCTGGCTCTGCTCTCAGGCACACGTTTTTGCACGAGGGGCGGCACGCGCAGCCGTCTGGCTCCCCCCCCCGACTTCTCGCCTAGGGAAAACGCTTTTCTCCCCCCCAAAACTGTCTTTCTTGCGAGAGAAAAGTGGCGGCGCAGATGAGCCTGGGAGGAGAGGGGAGAGACGAGCGGAAGTGCGGGGGGAGGCGAAGCGAGCAAAGGGGAGAGGATAAGGGAAGGCAACAGAGGTGGAGAGCAGCAGAAGATGGCAGGCAGGCCCTGAACTGGTTCCACCCCCCGCCCTTCATCCCGATTCCCGGGCGGACTGCAGGAGATCTGGGTGGGCAAGCGAGGCCTCCCTCCCGCGGGCACAAAATGAGGGCAAGCAAGACGCATGCCCACGACCAGGCAAACCTGGGGCGCTCACACAAAGAGCGGGTGGCAGGCGCTCGGCAGCTGCATGGCCAGGCCAGGCAGCTGCCCCTCCCCCTCCCCATCCAAGCTGCCCGGGTTTCTTGCGGGTGGAAGCTGAGCCAGCGCTCCAGCCGCCCGCGCCACTCACCGGCCTCTGCTGGTGCGCCTGGGGAAACCCTCGCACGCCGCTGCTTCCGGAGGAAACTTCCCAGCCCATCGCAGGCTCCTCTGGCCGCGCCTCCCCCGGCACTGAACGCCCCCAGCCCCTCCTGCCACGGGGGGCGGGGCAGGGCGAAAGGAGGAGGGACCGCCGGGAGAAGCCAGTGGGTGATACAGTGGTACGGAGTGGGGATAGGGAGACCCTGCAGGCGGGCTGCAGAGCTCCTCCCAGCCTCGTTCCTCCCGGCTGCTGCCCAGGCCCGTCGGCGCCCCTGACTCTTTTCCCGCACCCTCAAGGCCGGCTCGTGCTCTAGGCGAAGGCCTAGTTTGCCTAGCGGGCGAGCCGGCCCTGTATGGAAACCTTTATGAAGGTATGAATGCTGTCTGTGAAATGTAAAGATGGTATTATGTTGTATGTGGTGACTAAGATGCCTTGGTGGAATGGTGGCATTTAGGCTAGCAAATCCCATTGAGGGACTGTTGCTTTCTACTCTTTGAAAATATTTGGATATAACTATTTGGAAACAAATAACTACTTGAAAGCACATCTTTAAAGAAGCACTTTATTGATGGCACAGCACTTCTTTTCTCTGAAAATTAGACTATTGTACTATTAAATGTATATATGAGATTTGCTGTTGTTTTTATTATAATGTGATAGGAATGTATACTTATATAAGTCTTGCCTTATTAATGTTAATGTATATTTTTACTTATGACTTGTTGAGATTGCACTCTTTATTGTTGAAATATCTACCCATTTATGCTCCCAACATTCTCCTTTTTAGCTAAACCTAGAGAAAACTTCCCCCTTCAGTCTCAGATGGCATAGCTGGAGGGCCAATATCCACGTTTGTCCAAAGATGTAGACTCCACTAAAAGAAACCCACAGCTCTAAGACTCAGAACTAATTAAGCCCTTAGTCCCCACAAAAGCCCAAGACTGAAGCTTAGTTAACTTACTGTAATGCTCAAGATAAACATAAGCTTAAAAATTAGACTCAAAATGGAACCCACCTGCTCCAACAAACCATTTCGTCCAACACTATTCTTCTATTCATACAATTTTGATCCAAGCTATGTTTTGTATTTGATATTTGATATTCCATCTAATGCTTTCCTTGGTCTCCTTTTCTGACCTCCTTCCAAAAAACCCAGAAACCACTTCTTAATAACAAGCAATTAAATCAGAATGGACTGAAAAGTCACAGAAGTTCCCTTTCAGGCCCCTTCTCTGTTCAGTGGAACTCGGGATCCCCCAAAAAACTACTCTAAAAAGAACGAAGAGCTGGCGGTACCCGGGAGCAAGCCCCGGTGCCAACTGTGCTGCTACACCGCAGCTCCATCCTTCCTTTCAATTCTTTCTTTGACAAACTCATGCCTAATTTATCATATATTTATATATGTCACCTTCTATCATTGAGAATATAACTTGCAAATATAGCAAGTTTGTAGTTTATATGTCCTTAAGTTTCTAATGACTATATTTTTTACTTAGTATAGTCTTCAAACCACTTATAAAATCTTGACCATGTATTTTGAAATGTGGTTTCTGGTTGTCGTTTCAAAATAGTTTGTCCATTTCTGCTGTTTCCAAACTTTTGCTTAAAATGTCTTCTCTAGAAAGTGTGTTGGTTCTCCAATATTTAGCATAGAGAATTCTGACAGTTGTAGTCAAATACAATATAAGATAAGAGTCATTTTTAAATATAATTTGCAGGTAAGATATTCAACAAAAATATTTCTGGAACAAAAAGTACAGAACATTTTAAAGTTTTTTTTGTAAAATTTTGTGAATCCAAGCCCAGTATTTTTTTTACTTTATCACATAACCACCACATATGGTAAAAGGATCCAATATTATTTTGACACTTCCAACATACATTTGAGCATTTAGGGTCAAACTTAGCCAATTTATCAGGCGTAATATACCATCTATAAAACATCTTATACATATTTTCCTTATATGAACTTGCTTTTGTAATTTTTACATATCTTTCCCATACCTGTGACCATTGGTCTAGCTCAATACTGTGACCCAAGTTTTGTGGAAACTGGCAGAACTGATATCACTTTGGGGGAAGTACCTTGAAGTGATTGGTATATATGTATGTATTTATGTATGTATGTATTTGATCAAATTTATACTTTATAAGCAAGGGTTTGGATGGCTTACAACAAAGTAAAATATAATTCAATATACAATACTAAAAGGAATAAGTATAACAAATGTATAACACATTTTAAAATCAACAATATAAAACTCCTATTTAAAAACATAGCCACATCCAACAACCCAACAGCAAAATGATCTGGTGGAAAAAAGAATTGCAAGACATACACTATGCCTTCTTAAAAGTCTGCTAGAAGAGCCCTCTCTTGTAAGCCCTGTAGAAGCTAACAAGGTCCCACAGGGCATGCATGTCCTCTGATGGGGCTACCACAGAGAAGGCCCTTGCTCTGGTGGTAGAAGAGAGGTGAACCATTTGAGGCCCATAAACAACGAAAAGATTGCATGATGAAGAACACAGGAAATGTGGAGTATCATAGTATGAGAGGTGGTCCTGCAGGTATGACAGCCCTAGACCATTTAGTTAGTGCTTTAATGGTTAAGACCAGCACTTTGAATTTGATCCAGAAACCAACTAGCAATCAATGCAGTTGCCTAATTATTGGCTGTATGTGTGTTGACCACAATGCACTGGTCAAAAGCCCAGCAGCTGCATTCTGAATAACATGAAGCTTCCAGAGAATCTTCAAGGGCAGCCCTACATAGAGCAAATTGCAATAAACTAGTCTGGAGTGTGATGATCTAAGAATTCCCCTGATCTTTATTATTTTTACCACAGTTTCAGTGATGGCATTGCACAACATATTTTCCACTCCCAGCTTTGCTCCCACTCCTCAGTTAGTGAGGGTGGGGACCAGAGCAATGTGGGTGGGAGGCTGCCACAGCAGGCAACCCAGTCAGTCTATCCCAGATACTTCTGCTTACAGTGAGTAAGAGGACTTCATGTTTCCAAGAGATTACTATTGGACTGCCCAATATTATAACATATAAACAAATAGAGGATAATGTTCTTGTTGATTCTTAAGAAGCTAGAAAATTGGAATTATATATGTCAGTAGTAAGTGCTCTGTATTTGCAGTGCCATTTATACTAAGTTTGGACCCCTTTATTATATGAAATAAAATCTGCTAGCTCCCCTTGAAGATTAAATACATTCTTTTGATATCTGCAAAAATAAATACTGGTAATAGAAGGATCAATGAGCCAAAATATAAATGAACGTTAGGTTCTGTATTATCTCATCATGAAAGGTGTCACAAATGGACTGTTCATGAATCAATTACAATCCAAAGATTTTGCACTACCGTGATGAATCTTCAAGGAATGGTATCCGATAACAATGGAAAGATAAACTGAAGAGATCAGCTGAAAGATGCCAATAATGCAGTGGTTCTTATTTTTATCATTTTTCTGGATGTAATCAAGTTTGTTCTAAAAGTATCCCAGTTGAATGACTATTGAAAAACTTGCACTTTTAACTGAATGGATTCTCAGGTCTGAAGTGTATAATCCAGTTAGGGTATAAAGTTTAATATTTCTTACAAAAATCTATTTTGACACGTTGAATGTTCAAAAATCACATATGTACCAAAAGCACTTACCACATTAAATTTAACATTCATTTTTAAAGTGAATTTTGAATGTACCTACTGCTTGAGCTGCGGTGGCTCAAGTGGTTAAGACGCTGACCTGCAGGCTGTGGAAGGTCAGTAGTTCAGCAGTTCGAGACCCTAGTTGCCGCATGACGGAGTGAGCTCCCATCTCTAGTTCCAGCTCCTGCCAACCTAGCAGTTCGAAAGCAAGAAATTGCAAGTAGATAAATAGGGACCACTTCAGTGGGAAGGTAACAGCGTTCCGTGCGCCTTGGTGATTAGTCATGCCGGCCACATGACCACGGAAACGTCTTTGGACAGCGCTGGCTCTTCGGCTTTGAAACGGAGATGAGCACCGCAACCCTAGAGTCGGATTCGGCTGGCTTTCGAGCAAGGGAACCTTTACCTTTTACAAATATTAAGCCCTAACCTGGATAGGCCAGGCTAGCCAGATCTCATCAGATTTCAGAAGGTAAGCAGGATAAGCCCTGGTTGGTATATGGATGGGAGACCACCAAGGAAACCCAGGGTCATGATGCAGAGGCAGGCAATGGCAAACCACCTCTGATCATCTCTGGCCTTGAAAACCCCGTGGGGTCGCCATAAGCCAGCTGTGACTTGACAGCACTTTCCACCACCACCACCACAATCTATTAGGAGCAGGATATCCAATTCATTTAGGGCTTATCCAGTTAACAGTATCTCAGCACAATGCTCATCACCACGCCAGGACTTCAGGAAAGTCAAAGTAAACCAGGCAATTTTGCAAAAAAGAATTAAATAATGTGTATTTTTTTCAGTGAACTGCAGGCAAAATTAGATTCAATGTGTTCTAGGGTTGTCTTTGGAAGTGATGGTAGGTAGTTTAAAGTGTAGGGGTCAAATTTTGGAATCTGTTGTCTGTACCATATTTCTTCAATACTGCAACAACAAGCAGCTATTTTCTGGGCCCAATTCAAGTTGCAGTTTTTGAACTTTAAAGCTCCTTTAAAGAGTCCCTCCTTCTATATGAACTTAGGATGCAAACTTTTGCTTTATACTGAATTGTCTTATTTTGTAAATGTAAATAAAATTTTAATTTTAGTTCATTTATAGTTAACTGCCTTGAAGGCTTGAATGGTTTAGTTAGTACTGGAATGGTCGAAGAGAGGAAGGAGAGAAAGAACAGAATAAAGAAAGAAAGGAGAATAAAACCTGTAAGAGCATAAACTAAAATTTGCATTGAATCATGTGGGTAGCTGTGTTGGTCTGAAGCAGCTGAACAAAGTTCAAGTCCAGTGGTACTTTACTGCCAAAAAATACAATCTGTACTGAAAGTAAAAGTGCTTGTAGTCATAATTCTTGTGATTTTAAATAGATCAAAGAAATATCCAGAATATGTTGAACAAATTTAACTGACAGGAAAGTATGCCCACTGTGAATCTTCCTGATCTACTTTCATTCAGAGCTTCAGAGAAGTAGTGCTATTGTAGGAATTAGGTTTCTAGTCCTTTCATTCCTCATTTTGTGTTTGAATCCCATCACTCCAGGGATAAATCTCACTCATTTTATTTCACAACCAGCTGATCTTCCTGTATTATAAAACTGAGACCATATAGATTGCGCTGAAAGAATTCTGACCCCCTTTTTATTTTTAGTGTTTCTAACCCAACACATTAAGATATAGGAAAGATAAAAATGCTTGCATTCATTAAAGGTTCTCTGAGACATTCATCTTAGATGTTAAAATAATGTATGGCAATTATATCCTGGCATGTCTGAAAAACGGAAGCTGGTTTGAATTTACAAAGTTAAAGTTATAATTCACAGTATAAAAAGTTAAAAAAAAGAATATATGTTGCATTTCAAAGAACAGATATATCATGATGAAGGATCCAAATTTATTCCTATCAATATTACACCCATATAACAAAGTTTAATGAAAGGAAGCCAACACTGAAACAAATGTGGACTCTCTGCTTTCTTCACTCTTTACTTTGCATTCATTCTGTAGTTTTAAAACATTTTTTCCTGCTTCTAAGACAAGCTTAAGCCATTCCTTGATAGAAAGAGGGGGCAAAGAATGTCATTTTTAGCCATCTAAATCTCTGCAGTTGAGAATTAGATTTAGACCAAAATAGAGTTTAGAGACAATTGCTACAAGAGAATTGAAAAGTTGATGGTTCTTCTATTTCAGTAGTTTTAGTAATTATATTTACACTAAAAGTTCCCCCCTTTCTTTGCCAGATGGAACAGCAGGCAGAAAAAGCTGGGAGGAAGGAGGAGTGTGCAAACCACTCTACGAGAGCAAAGCAGAAGCGCCACTACTTGCTGTTGGTGGTGAAGTGGGAAATCAGGAGCAGCACTGGGGGGGGGGGACTGGCATGCAATGGTGGAAGATTCCACCAAAGTTATGGTCAGGAAGTCCCTCACTGAGTCCCCTGAGCCCGCCAGCTCCAACTGCCTGGAATAGTGGTTCTGCAAGGCTGTCATCTAGTCTGACTTCTACTGTGTGACCATTTATTTATTTATGCTTTCAATTTAATACCCCGCTCTAATCCCATAGTTGGGGTCTCTGAGCAGCTTACAAGTTTTTCTTGGTGCTAATCACCGTTTCTATTCCTATCTACGGGCACAATGTATATAAGGGAGGGACATCCTACCAGCACCCCCTCTGTGGTGGCATGTCATGATGTTCTTTCTGTCGGGGTAGTTCGGCTTGGTCAGACGGGACTCGGGACTTGGCGGAAGTGTCTTGTCTCTGGCGTTCGGTGGTGGTGCGCTCTTCCCAGACGCACGGCTTCGCCTGCTTCCGGCCCAGCTATGTCCTTTCCAGCTCCACTGGGCTGGTGCTCGGCGCCTGCGCACGTCCCCTCGTCATTCTCAGCAGCCGTCGGTGCACTCCTCCTTCGCCACCAGGGATCGCTCTGCCGCGCACCTCACGATCGCGCCCGCTCGCTGCCGCCACGCCGCCTCTGCCGTCCATGCCAGGTTCTCCGCCGCCGTCATCGTCGTCGCCATTGCCGCTGCTGCCGCCGCCATCCTCAGCCAGCCACACAGGGTGTCCCCCACCCTTCTAAGGGTGGGTACCCATTTACCTACTTGCAATTAAGTTGCTTTCGAGACTGCTGGGTAGGCAGGAGCTGGGGTGAAGGTCAAGAGCTCACCTCTACCACGG
This sequence comes from Gekko japonicus, assembly GCF_001447785.1. Lineage (NCBI taxonomy): Eukaryota > Metazoa > Chordata > Lepidosauria > Squamata > Gekkonidae > Gekko > Gekko japonicus. Next base: position 32,711 of record NW_015160967.1, read on the forward strand.
TGGTACTCGAACAGCCATAGTGGCTGCTCGGTGATGTTACAGTGCAGGCATTTAACTACCAGAGTCCAGACCAAGTGGGTATTCTCCTACCTGGGAGACATTCTCAGCCCCCACTGGCCCTGCCTGGACCTGGAAAGGGTGGATGAAGTGTCCTAGTTTGGTGTAGAGCCAGTTTGGTATCGTGGTTAAGTGCGTGGACTCTAATCGGGGAGAACCAGGTTTGATTCCCCCCTCCTCCACTTGCACCTGGCTGGATGACCTTGGGCAAGCCGTAGTTCTGATAAGAGCTGTCCTTGAAAAAGAGCAGTTTCTGTCAAGAGCTCTCTCAGTCCCACCTCCCTCACAGGGTGTCTGTTGTGGGGAGGGGAAGGGAAAGGAGTTTGTAAGCCGCTCTGAGACACCTTTGGGTAGTGAAGGGCAGGGTTTGAATCCAATCTCTTCTTCTTCTATCTGAAGGTTAGTGAAAAGTACTCAGAACGAAGAGTGATTTCAGCAAGAGTACTTTATTTAGTGAAGAACAAGACAAGGACCCCCGGCATGCAGGCCGGTATATATGCCCAGAACCCACCACCAAAACACACCCCCTAGTGACCCTATAGGTTATTTACAGTGGCCGAGAGTCTCATAGGCTCTCGGCCGCGGACCTTGCCCTCTGGTTGGTGCGGGCTAGGATCCGCTCTGCTATTGTTCTCACGGAACGAAGCTTTGGACTTGTGCACGACCGCATGGCCCAACGGTCGCGCACGTGGCAATATGGATACATTACACCCCTCCCCCCATAGTCCAGACTACCCACACACAAAGTCCTGTAGGTACGCTGGGGCCTTCCGAGTCCTGGTGGAGCGGCGGGGTTCCGGGGCGACGGCCTGGGCTGCCCCGTAGTCCTGTGGCGGGGAGACGGGTTGCGGTGTGAGTGGCAGCAACGCCGGGGGCTCAGGTGTCACCAGAACTGGAACGGGTGTTTGGGTCTGTGGCTCCGGCTCGTTGGCTGACGCCTCATCTGCTTCTGGGAACTCCA
>NW_015160967.1:33859-33966 GCF_001447785.1 Gekko japonicus
GTCCTCCCAATGGTGGCAAGAAGGCACAATGACCTTGAGTGCCAGTCTTCACTGGCCAGCTTCTAGTAGATAATGTAACTGTAGGTTCGCAGGTGGTGGAGGAGGGC
>NW_015160967.1:38027-53746 GCF_001447785.1 Gekko japonicus
CTGCGGTGATCGATGCTTGGTGCTGCTTGGTCTCCTCTGGGTCTGTTCACGATGGGCAGGATCCCACCTTCGTCGCCAGTGAAAAGTACTCAGAACGAAGAGTGATTTCAGCAAGAGTACTTTATTTAGTGAAGAACAAGACAAGGACCCCCGGCACGCAGGCCGGTATATATGCCCAGAACCCACCACCAAAACACACCCCCTAGTGACCCTATAGGTTATTTACAGTGGCCGAGAGTCTCATAGGCTCTCGGCCGCGGACCTTGCCCTCTGGTTGGTGCGGGCTAGGATCCGCTCTGCTATTGTTCTCACGGAACGAAGCTTTGGACTTGTGCACGACCGCATGGCCCAACGGTCACGCACGTGGCAATATGGATACATTACAGTTAGCCTCCCCCTGCTGGGCCGCCCTGCTCTGGAACTGGTGAACTAAGATCCAGGCTTCCCAGTGTTGTCCGCCCATCTGTCCCCTACCCCATTCTTCCTCTTTTTTGTGTGATCAGGCATGCAGCCCACAGGTTGCACACTTGGTTCTTGGGTGGGAAGATTGCCACTTCTGCTGGGTTGGGTTGGGATTGCCTCTCAGCCAACCCAAACATCATAGACCTCACAAGCAAACACCTATTTCATGAACCAACATCTACCTCATAAGAAAATTCCTACCTCATGAACCAACCAACCTCATAGCACAACTCATACCTTATGAAATGACATCCACCTCAGCAAACATCCACCTATTCAAACATCTGCCTGTACAAGAAAGCCCCTGTTTAACTACCCCTTTCCATTGCATTTGTACAATTCACAATCACAAGAGGTGATCCCTTACCTGTACAATGTGTTGCACTAATGGGAAAGAACCATTCAGAAATTTCACCTAAGGGTTGGCAGTGACCAAGGGATTTTTATATTTGGGCCTGAGGGTGTGTCTGGCTGGGGTGCCCGCCAAGCTGTGATGGTATCATTGAGGGGAGTCCCCATTGAAAGTCTGGGAATGCCAGGTCTGCCTTTCTTCCATTTATCTGTGGAGTAGAAGGACTTGCTGCCATTGACTGGCATGCTCTGGACCCAGGTAAAGAGTTGAATAATACTCCCCTGTTGGTGGGTGTGCTCTGCATTTGTCTTTTTCTGCAACAGCTTGGGGGGATGGAGGTGGGCACAATATTGTGCCTCTGGGATTTTTTGGGGGGGCATCCCATTTGTTTAAAGGCTCAAGAGCCAGTCTTGATCACTTGCCCCACCAATGAGGTGACTGCTGAGCACAGCTAATCCTTCCCAGGGCCATGAGCCACAATGTCCAAGGATGTTGTCACATGTTCAGGCATTTTGGGGCTCTGCCTTTGGTCTCTGGGCTCTGGACGTAGCCTGTCACCAAGTACTGATCCCTGCGGTACCCCACTGCTTACCACCCTTCACTTAGAGAATTGCCCATTTATACTCACTCTCTGTTTTCTATTAATTAGCCAGTTTTTGATCCATAAAAGGACTTGTCCTTTTATCCCATGATTATTTAAAATAATTTTTTATTAAAAAGAGCAAAACAGCATAACAGCAGTTTCATACATGTTTTGAGCTTACATAGGAGCCTTTAATGAACTTTATCAAAAAGTTTCTGGAAGTCAAGGTAAACAATATCTATTGGATCCCCCTTGTCCACATGTTTGTTCACCCCCTCAAAGAACACTAACAGGTTAGGGAGACAAGATCTTCACTTACAGAAACCATGCTGAGTCTGCCTCAATAGGTTTTGTTCATCTATATGCCTACTAATTCTTTCCTTAATAATGGTTTCCACCAATTTACCTGGTATCGACGTCAGACTGACTGGCCTGTAATTTCCCGGATCTCCTCTGGAACCCTTTTTAAAGATGGGAGTGACATTAGCTACCTTCCAATCCTCAGGAATGGAGGCAGATTTTAAGGAAAGATTAAATATTTTTGTCAGGAGATCTACAAGTTCACATTTGAGTTCTTTCAGAACTCTCGGATGTATGCCATCTGGGCCTGGTGATTTTTCAGTTTTTAAGTTGTCTATCAGTTTTAGGACCTCCTCTCTCGTCACCTCAATCTGACTCAGGTCTCTCAACACCCCTCCTGAAATCAGTGGTTCTGGAGTGGGCAAGCACTTCTCATCTTCCACAGTGAAGACGGAGGCAAAAAATGCATTTAGCTTCTCAGCCATTTCCCTATCATCCTTCAATACTCCTTTTACCCCTTGGTCGTCCAAGGGCCCCACTGCCTCCCTGGCTGGTTTCCTGTTTCTAATGTATTTGAAGAAAGTTTTATTGTTGGTTTTTACGTTTTTTGCTATATGCTCCTCATATTCCCTTTTTGCCTGCCTGACCTCAGACTTGCATTTTATTTGCCATAACCTGTGTTCCGTTTTATCAGCCTCACTGTGACTAGCTTTCCACTGCTTAAAGGAATTCTTTTTACTTTTTACAGCCTCCATTACTCTGTTTGTTAACCATGCAGGCTTTTTCCTATACCTTTTTGTGCCTTTCCTAACCTGCGGAATATATATTTTTTGAGCTTCTAGGATCGTAGTTTTAAATAGATCCCAAGCTTCCCCAATTGTTTTGACCCTTTCTACTTTTCCTTTCAGTTTCCTCCCCACGTGTCCCCTCATATCAGAGAAATTACCCCTTTTAAAGTTAAAAATGGTTGTGTGAGTCTTTTTGGCCAATTCTCTATTTGTACAAATGATGAACTCAACAACATTATGATCACTGTTTCCAAGCGGTGCAATCACTTTTACATCTCTCACCAGGTCTTGAGTGTTACTTAGGACCAAATCAAGGATCGCCTCTCCCCTGGTAGGTTCCGTGACCATCTGCTCCATAGCACAGTCATTTAGAGTGTCTAGAAACTCAATCTCTTTTTCCCGACTAGAACACATATTGACCCAATCAATGTGTGGGTAGTTAAAATCACCTATTATTACACAGTGTTTTTGTCTAGTTGCTATCTTTAAGGCATTCATCATTTTAATTTTAATCCACCTCCCTGTAGAAAAGCAACAGGTACCCCCTCATCTCTCTGAGATGAGCCAACCCGAACCAGAGACTTTTGATCTCCTGTCGGCTTTCACCCAATATTCAGTTTAAAAACTGCTCTGCCACCTTTTTGATTTTAAGCGCCAGCAGCCTGGTTCCTTCTCGGCACCAGTGGAGACCATCCCCTCTTGTTCCAAAAAGTATCCCAGTGCCTAACAAACCTGAACCCTTCCCCCCTACACCATCGTCTCATCCACGCATTGAGACTCCTGATCTCTGCCTGTCTCTCCGGCCCTGCGCGTGGAACAGGTAACACTTCTGAGAAGGCTACCTTGGAGGTCCTGGCCTTGAGTTTCCTGCCCAGCAACCTAAATTTCTCCTCCAGGACCTCACGACTGCATTTCCCCACATCGTTGGTGCCGACATGCATCACGACCACTGGCTCCTCCCCAGCACTATCTACCAGCCTATCTGAAACACGAGTAATGCCCGCTACCTTCGCACCAGGCAGGCAAGTCACCATATGGTCAGTACGTGGGTTTGCCACCCAGCTTTCTACCTGCCTAAGGATCGAATCACCCACTACCAAGAGCCCCCCTCCCACCCTGCCCAGGGATGGTTCGTTGATGCGAAAGGATACCCGCTCACCAGCATGGATGGCTTCAAGAGGGAATTCGATATACATATAGATCAGAGGTCCATTAGTGGCTATTAGCCATAAGGTATAGATAAGAACTCTCAGTCTGGGGCAAGTGATGCTCTGTATTCTTGGTGCTTGGGGGGGCAACAATGGGAGGGCTTCTAGTGATGACACCTGGTATTTTGACCACTATGTGGTATTTTTGGCCTGGTCCACCATTAGCTTCCTTATGTTCTTATGTTCCTTTGATACATTAACTTTTTTCCATTGTGTTTTTTTCTCTACTGGTTGGATATTTGTATGAGGACACATATTTGAAATAATGAGTGATATTTTTGATAACTTTGCTGAAAGTGGATGAGAATAATCTGTTCTTTTAGATGGTCTTGAAGTAGTCATTCAAACAAAGTACATCTTTAAAATAACATCAAAAAGGACAGCCAGAGAGAAAACTTAATCATGTTCTCCTTCAGATACTGATATGATATGTCCTTCAGACATTGATATACAGGTTAGATAAGTTAGCTATTAGTATCACTTTTCAAGTGGTACAAAACAAGCCAACTTTTTCATAATGCAGTATATTCAGAGTATGTAATTGATCTTGTTACTTATTCCCCACTTTTCCAAACACATATTTTTCTACAGCAGGATTTCTCAACTGTCCAATGTTTTACTGTACATTTTTACTTAACTGAAATATATATATTAATTTTACATAAAATTGTGAAGTTCAGCAAAATCTCATTTTTCATCTGTTTATATTAGACTAGGAATAATGCCTGTTAGGGAATTAAATACAATGAGCTCTAGAAAGGCTCTGGGAGAGTGCCCAGCCTAGGGCACTCAGCTTCAATTTGTGGTGGCAACCTTAGCAGGGTATAATGACACAGAGTCCACCATTTCCTGCAGAGGAACTGATCTCTACTACCTGAAGAACAGTTGTAATGGTCTCCAGCTCTCCCCTGGAGATTGGCAACAATAGTTTCCCATGAGGAAATGGCTGGTTTGGAGGGTGGAGTCTCTGGCATTGCACCTGTCTGAGGTCCCACCCCTCATCAAACCTCACCCTCTCCAGGCTCCATCCCTGAAATATCCAGGAATTCCTCACCTGGAGTTGGCAACCATATCTGCTTCAGCCAATCATCAACCTACCTTTATTTGTTCCTCTGACTTTAGCTTTCCATCTCCCCCCCCCACCGGGAGCCTCTACCGTACTCTGAAGCCCTGACTGCTACATCACACTGGCTGTCTTGGGGGGGGGCATCTCAGCAGAGTATAGAGACACAGAGTCCACCATTTTCTCCAGTGGAACTAATCTCTGCCATCTGAGGAGCAGTTGTAATTTTGAGTGACCTCCAGCCCTCATCTGGAGTTTGGCAACAATGATTCCCCAGGAGGAAAAGTACAGTCTTTCTCTGCAATGGGGACCAAAGAAGCTTACATAATTCTCCTCTCCCCCTTTTGATCTGCACAACAACCCAGTAAGGTAGATTAGGCTGAGTCACCCACTCAGTTTCTAGAGCAAGACTCTGCTCTGAAACGCTAAGTGCTACACCACACTGGTTGTAGCCAGCCAGCCAGCCATGGTGGAGCCAAGCAGGAGAGACAGCCATTTTCATAGTTTATTCTGACAGGAAAGTGGCCAAGCTGGCAGTGGTTACACTGAAAGTCTACCACAAAATCTCCAGGAATTTCCCAACCTGGAGCTCGGAACCCTAGGAGTGGCCCCAATGAGTTCCCCACAAAGGCCTGGAAAGGGCTTCATTCCTTTGTCTTTTTACTGACAGAACCAAACTTGGTTGCCTAGCAACAGCCACTGAGGGAAAAGTTAGTCCCACAGGAGTCAAGCAGAAGTGTCTTCATTACGAGAGACAGCCGTTTGGCAGTTATTCTGACAGGGAACAGTGGCTGAGGTGGCAGTAGGTGGGGAAGAAGACCAGACCCAGCACCCAACCAATGGCACGCGAGTACTCTTGAGTGGCAGTTGATGGGCCAATGGCTGATGGAGCACTGGCTGATGGAGCACTGGGAGCCAATTGGAGAGCTGGAAATGGCCAATACGTAAGGGAATTATTACTAAATAAGATAATTATGTTTATTTTTATAATTACTTAATGGTGCTTTCTTGTCTATCTAATTTTAATCCTGTTTGGTAGTGGGGAGATCCCCCCCCCCGTAATTAGAAGTTTTCCATGCAAACCCCAACTCCCCCCCCCAAAAAAAACAATTCCAAAATTTGAACAATTCCAAAATGCCTCTGATTTATTTAGAATATTTTCCTCCTGCCTTTCTCACAAAGGCTAAGTACAGCTGGGGGGGGGGAGAGACATAAAATATTAAAACAATGCAATATACCAAAATGAAATTAAAATTGCTTTAAAAATCAAAATAATTACATGAAACAAATCCCTCTTTAGTATCCGAAAGCCTCAGCATTAATCAAACACCTAAATTCCATCCAAATTGAAAAAGGACCATATTACAGGCTTTTCTAAAAGCTGTACAGGAAGGTTCCTAACTACAGGCTTTCTAAAGACTCCTAACTACAGTTCTCCAGTCCTAACTATCTGTAAACTGTTATTTTAACACTGTTTTTATTGTATATTTAACTGTTGTACACCATGCTGAGCCCATTGGGGAGGGTGGTATATAAATCTAATAAAATAAATAAATAAATATCATTCAAGTGATAAAGGCAAAAATGGGAAGGGGACATAAGAACATAAGAACATAAGAGATGCCAATGTTGGATCAGGCCAAAGGCCCATCCAGTACAACACTCTGTATCACACAGTGGCCAGAAATACCAGTGCCATCAGGAGGTCCAGCAGTGGGGCCAGGACATTAGATGCCCTCCTACTATGGACCCCCCCCCCAAGCACCAAGATGACAGAGCATCACTTGCCCCAGAGTCCCTATCTATACCTTGTGGCTAATAGCCACTGATGGACCACTGCTCAATATGCTTATCTAATTCACTTTTGAAGCCGTCCATGCTTGTAGCCGCCACCACTTCCTGTGGCAGTGAATTCCAAGTGTTAATCACTCTTTGGGTGAAGAAGTACTTCCTTTTGTCCGTTCTAACCCGACCTTTCATCTTGCTGACCTTTCATCTTGCTGAAGAGGAATGAACAAGTGATGGATGGGTTGGTAAAGAAGATTCATTTGGAGGAAAGGAGTTGGCTATGGAGAGGTAGTCATTTGAATATGTGGTCCTAGGTTGGAAAGGAGTTGTCCCAGTGCCTTGAAACTGGCAACAGTGGGGATGGCAGGAGCAACAAAGTTGTATGTGTACATATGAACCTTTGCATTGTTACCTTTCATTCTTATGATTTGATATCATTTATTTCTACAATGAAGACCAGGATACAGTTAAAAATGCATTCATATCAATAAATTATTATTTTGAAATAAGCTGGGGCCATGGATGCTGTTGCCCCAGCCCACTCTGTTTGCAAATAAAGCATGGGATCTTATTCGCTAGGGCAGTTAATTGCCCAGATTATAGGAAGGACCAAGAGCTAAACCATGTAAGTGGCTTCCTGGCCATTCCATGCAGGCATTTGCAGTGTGGTGCTGAATGGGCATCACTGGACTAGCTAGTTGCTTTTGGGCCAAGCAGGAATTTGGGGTCTTCTTTGATTCGCCTTTTAACTTGTTATCCATAGAGGGATTGGGATAAATAGGCCTGGTCTTCTGACTCGTTAAACTGCAACTGGTTTGCCAGGAGTATGGTGGATTGCTCATGATGGCAGGGCACTCTGAGCTTTCAGGCATAATGGGGAGAATCAGTACTTAACAGGCCATCATTTGTCCCTGTAGGACAGTGCATTGAGAGGAGATGCCCAGAGTGTTGAACAGCATCAATCAAATCCTTAGTTGTCTCTATGGCACAGTGGATGAAGATGATGAAGCACAGGCATATGCAGGTGAGGATACACAAAGCCAGCAAAAATTGTTGGCTGCATTTGGAGCCAGGATGGCGTTCCCAGATATCGTAGTCCTTGAAAGGGTTACCTAGTACAGCCCACCCTTAAAATGTAGAATAGTTATGATGTAGATCAGTCACTGTTAATACACTAGTTCCCCTGTGTCTTTATTTGGGGAACAGTGCAAGGACAAACTTGCTTTTGCACCCCTTGGATCATGCTGTTTTTTGCTCTCATCATTTTTCCCTACTGAAATCTGAAATAGTGACACAATTTATTCAAGAATAGTGGGGAAGGATCAGATTTTTGAAACTCTCCAGGGCCATTCTGAGCCAAACCCAAGCTCCTCCAAATTCCACATCAGCTCATGGCTATGCACTTGACCTCTTGTCTGTGAGTCCCCCCTTATCACATTTTCCTTCTGCATTCTTTTTATGGGAGAGTTGGGAAGATGGAAATGCAGCTGGGGCTGATCCCAGGAGGGTTTGAGTCTGGAGATTTTTGGACGAAAGGCAGATATATGCATTTTTAAATGAATACATTTAAACGTTAATAAAGGTAAATGTTTTCTATTAATTATTTGTCCTAATTTACAGATCAGAAAGGATTTAAAAAATATACATGAAAACAAAAAAGAAATGGACGGGGATATTAGAACAACAGTAGAAGGAGTCAAACTGCCACCTTAATTTAATCAGGCGAAATTCCTAGCTTTATTTTGAGAAACTAATGACTTTTTGCCTACTGATATTCAGCCCTTCTTATACTCACTTATAGTTGAAGGTGACAATGTAAAAAGGTCTTGGTTATCTGAAGCAAAATTACAGGCTTTCTCCACTCAAAAATAAACAGCAAGTATGCAGGGGTTAGTGGGTGAGTCATGTTCTCTAGGTAATATAGTTTAAAAAATGTATTATTTAATGCACCTGTTAAAGAAGACAATTTGGATGACATTCTCCTACTTCATGATTAGGAGCTGCGGTGGCTCAAGTGGTTAAGATGCTGAACTGCAGGCTGTGGAAGGTCAGTAGTTCAGCAGTTCGAGACCCAGGTGCCGCAAGACGGGGTGAGCTCCTGTCTCTAGTTCCAGCTCCTGCCAACCTAGCAGTTCGAAAGCAAGAAATTGCAAGTAGATAAATAGGTATCACTTCAGTGGGAAGGTAACAGCGTTCCGTGTGCCTTGGTGTTTAGTCATGCCGGCCACATGACCACGGAAACGTCTTCAGACAGCGCTGGCTCTTCGGCTTTGAGACGGAGATGAGTACCGCAACCCTAGAGTCAGACTCGACTGGCTTTCGAGCAAGGGAACCTTTACCGTTACCTTACTTCATGATTACTCATTGTACTCTCACTTAAATGAGATGAAGAAAAACCCTGAGAAATGTTGTCCTGTGTCCTGGGCAGCATGGATAGAAGATATGAAACTGCAACCTCCGTTCTAGCCATCTTGGGAAACATTTAGGTGTTTACTTTAAATAAAAAAGCATTACCACTTTCTATACACTTTCTATGTCACAAGTATGGATGACACCTGGTTCATCACTGCAGATAGCTTATTATATTGTCTACTCTCTCTTTGTGTTGCTCTGGATTTGTTAGAACTTGTTCATACCTTACAGCTTTTTGTATCTGCCTATATTCAATGTCTCATATTTAATGTGTTTGTTCTGATTTTACTGTCTTCACTCTCCACCCCACTGATATTTGCTCTATAACAACTGGAGCTATGCTGTCCTATTGAGTAACAATGGGGGGAGGGGAAATTGGTGGTGAGGCATATTTAAAAAAGGAGATATTGACAGGCTTGGTCAATGAAATCTTGTGAAATTTTAGACCAATCAGAGATTCACAAATGCAAAAGAACCAAATTCTCTGCTTCCAATTGCAGCCATGGCTAGTAACTGAAGGGTGAGTCAATGGATGTGGTTTTACTCAGATAGGACTGGGCCAAACCAGGACAGGCTGGACCTGGGCCTGTGCTTTGCTGTCAATTGCCTGATTATTTTCTGGCAAAGGAATGGAGGGGGGATGTGAGGGTTTTTGTTGATATGTTTTGCCTTGATGAGTGAGGGAAAGGATAATGAAAATTAGCTGTAGATATTGTTGAGATAAGTGAAACTGAGTTGATTTATAAACTGATGCAGACTTAGAGTTGCCAGGCTGACCTTGGTAATAACTTGGAGGGTTGCAGGTGTCACTGCAAGCATGATGATATCTGTGACAGACAAAAAATGGTAAATGCTTTAATCCAGTCTGAGAACCTTGAGTGACAGGGGATTCAAATGGAATTCCACAATGAGGTTGCGTTCAGACTGGCAGTTTGGCCTGATACAGGCACATTTCACAAACAGATTCAATGGGCCTGGTCACACAGCCACATCTGTCAGGCATTCCCCGGGCGTACTCACCCCGTCAGAGGATGACTTGAAGCCAGGTTAAAAAGCCACCACCTCCAAAGTGGGGTTTTTGTTTCCCCACACATTCATTGCGCATGGATGGATGTCTGAACATGGGGGATTGCACGAAGAATGTATTTGGCCGTCTGAACCTGCAGATCCGTTCTGCCACTAGGGATGTTGTGGCCATTTCGCCCTCTTCCCTCCCCCTTAAGCAGGATTCTCCCTCCATTTTTCTTCTTTCCCTTTCTGACTGAGCAGCCTCTCTATCTCTATGTATTTTCTGCTTATTTGAAGGTTTATGGCTGTCTCACCCTGTCACGTTATTATATTTTTATGCTGGCTAAGCCCAGGAACCTGTGGGAAGAGACAAGATCACCTACTTAACTTATACTTCTGAAAATGGCACAGAAAAGGCTTTTGAAAGTTCCAAAAATAAACAAAATATTGTATTCAATGTAGAGGGGGAAAGGTCAGATGAAATCAGGGATAACAAGTCTGAAGTTAATCAATAACTCTGAGGTAACTTAGTAAATTCACAAACTCCAGTTAAAATGTTTCCAGAAAGTGAGAGTTTTAAGCTTTTCGCAAAAGTCTTAGAATTTTGAGATGAGAGGCTTTGCTTTCAATGTCTGCTAAATACTCCAATATATGTTCTTGAGTTTAAGTGACTCTTCAAGTTTCAGAAGGCAGAGTTACACTACCAAGAATCTAAAATCCTTCTCTTAAAAAACCGGGGGTCACTCCACGCTTTAGAGCTATCCCCCTTTTCAACTGGGCAGGGAATTACTTCTCTAAACTGGAAGCTCTGTCTCTTTTTCTGGCCCGAGTGGGAGTCTTCAGCAATCCTCTCACACCTCCTGGCCAACCTTCACAGTCCTTGGTCACTGAATTCTCTTAAGCAGTCAGTTCCCAACTCTTTCTTCTCAACAGATGCTATCGAATGAAATCCTTTTGAGCAGCCTGTTACTCGAAGGTTCTCTGGCTCTGGAAGCATTAATGCTTCACAGTCCATCACAGTACAGCACTTATGAGCTTTTAAAGCACAGTCCATCACCGATGTCATCACACTTGTGACCCTGGTGAGTTTTTTTAATGCTCCCTCACTGTCTCTTGGGGTGGTAGAGGGTAACGGGAACTTGAGGTAGGGATTCCCTGCCCTGATTGGAGGCTTGGCAATCTTATGCAGACTTCTGGGAGAGGGTAACACACACACAAATATGGGATCTATGAGAATGTAGATTTGACTTTTAGTTTCTGACCTTTTAAAGCAAGAATACTTTATCTAGAACTGTGTGCAGTTCTGGTCACCACACCTTAAAAAGGATATTATAGCTTTGGAAAAAGTGCAGAAAAGGGCAACTCGAATGATAAAAGGGTTGGAACACTTTCCCTATGAGGAAAGGTTAAAGCGCTTAGGGCTCTTTAGCTTGGAGAAAAGACGACTGAGGGGTGACATGATCGAGGTTTATAAGATTATGCATGGGAAAGAGCAGGTAGAGAAAGAGGTACTTTTCTCCCTTTCTCACAATACAAGAACCCGTGGGCACTCCATGAAATTGCTGAGCGGTCGGGTTAGAATGGATAAAAGGAAGTACTTCTTCACCCAAAGAGTGATTAACACATGGAATTCACTGCCACAGGAAGTGGTGGCGGCTACAAGCATGGACGGCTTCAAAAGGGAATTGGATAAGCATATGGAGCAGAGGTCCATCAGTGGCTATTAGCCACAAGGTATAGATAGGGGCTCTGGGGCAAGTGATGCTCTGTCTTCTTGGTGCTTGGGGGGGGGGGTCAGCAGTGGGAGGGCTTCTAATGTCCTGGCCCCACTGGTGGACCTCCTGATGGCACTGGTATTTCTGGCCACTGTGTGACACAGAGTGTTGGACTGGATGGGCCTTTGGCCTGATCCAACATTGGCGTCTCTTATGTTCTTATGTAGAAATATCATGAGTGTTTTTGTATTGTTCTGCTGTGATCAAGAATGCCTGAGAGACACCCCACTTCTATCTGCATTTTAACATCTAGCCTGTTGAAGAATTTTGAAGAGCTTGACAGTTTTCATACTATGCTTTTAATAATATTAATACAATGCATTGTATGGCTTTCTCATAAACATACTGAAATCTGAACTGTTTTCCACACAGTACATTTTTTTCTTTATTCTAGCTTTTCTTCTATTCCTTTCTCCACTTTAGATTGTAAGCTTCATGGGGTAGAGGCCCAACTAGAAATTTTTCTGATGACTACAAAACATCATGTGCATTTATAAGACAGTAGCAATAATGATTTGTCATCTGTCCAAAAAATGGTAGAGTTCTTTAAACGAGTATAAAAGTAGGGGAAGGATATACAAAGGTTTCCCCACCACCACCACAAGGAAATGTATTTCTGTGGTTAGTATATTGATGGAAGAAGGTGTAAGATCCTAGCAGTGAATTTCTGTGCAGTGTATCTCCAGTGTAAGTCTACTGAAGTTAATGGGCTTGGTCTGGAGTAACCCTGCATAAGATTGTAGTGTCAGAAAGATTTCCTCCTCCCTTGGCCTCTTTTTGACCTGTCAAGCCAGTTTATGCTTATTTACATGGAAAGAAATTAATTCCAATAGATTCCCCCCCCTCAACTAAGCACTCATATGATTGCAATCTATGTAAACAACAGTTATCTCCTTATTGTAATAAAAGGATCTGTCTGTGGCAGGCATAACACATCAGAAAATAAAGACAGGCATTTAAAAATTGGCCATCAATTTCAGGATGATGGTGGGACTTGCAGTGCCAAAAATGAAGGAAATTGGAACATCCTAGCAAAGTTTATCTCCCAGACATCTCTCTGATAACTGTGATGAAATCAAAGGTTTACAATAAGGACAGGCAGCACAGAGAGGGAGGGTGCAAAATTCCTCCATTACAAAACAATGGGGGGGGGGTTCATGACTTCCATGATCTATCAGATCCTGTGTGGTGTAGTGGTTAGAGTATCTGACTAGTATCCAAGCTACCCAAGTTCAAATCCCAGCTGTCACAGAAGCCTGCAGAGTAATCTGACAAGCCATATCTGATGTTGGACGGCCAGTTTGACTCTACCCCAGAAGATCTGGACCAGGCGTTACAAGCTGTGGCTGGTTGGCTTAGACTGAACTGATTGAAATTGATTCCAATGAAGACAGAAGTCCTGTGCCTGAGTCGGAGTGGACTGGGGGTAGGGATCCCACTACCGGCCTTTGATGGGGTGCCACTGGTGCCAGCGCCAAGGATTATGACAGTTTTCATACTATGCTTTTAATAATATTAATACAATGCATTGTATGGCTTTCTCATAAACATACTGAAATCTGAACTGTTTTCCACACAGTACATTTTTTTCTTGTCACAAATCCAGAAGCTGCTGCTGGTGCAAAATGTTGCAGCCAGGCTGCTGATGGGTCTCTCTGTGCTAGAGCACATTCAGCCTGTGCTGAAGGCATTGCACTGGCTGCCGATAGCATACCAGATTTGCTTCAAGGTGCTGTTTTTGACCTTTAAAGCTTTATATGGTCTGGGGCCTGTTTACCTAAGGGACCGCCTTTCCCTGTATGTTCCCCTGAGAGTTTGGGGTCTCAAAATCGTTTGACCCTCCCTGGACTGAAAGACATTAGATTGGCCTCTACTAGGGCCAGGGCCTTTTCAGTAGTGGCTCCACACTGATGGATTGACTTCCTAGAAAACACCAGGGCTCTGAGGAATCTTTTACAATTCTGCCTGCAAAATGGAGCTCTTCCACCAGACCTTTTACTAGGAGCCGCTACCAACAACACCTGAATTGGGGTAAGGCCTTTTATGTCAACAGCAATTGCTTATGAAATCAATAGCAACAGCCGCTGGCCATACACTTTGTCATATTGGTTAAATCATGGCCTATAGGGATTAGGATATATTACCACTGCCACAAACACTTTAATTTTTTTTACTGTTACTTATTATCTATTATGTTTATGAGTTTTATGATGTATACTAGGGGCAAGGCCCATTGTGGGAAGAGGCAACAAACCCTAGGGAGAGTCGCTGCCACGGGCCAAGGCAGTAGGGCTTGCACCCTGAAGGAGGGCCATGGTGCGGCGGGTGAGGGAAGTGTGGCACAGCTGGCTCCCTCCTCCCCGAGCCCAGTTAGGGCTGGCAGAGCCCCCCCAACACACAGCCCACAGCCTGGGCGGTGGAGGCCGCGCCAGGCAAGGGAAGCATAGTGTGGTCACCTCCCCCCTCCCTGAGACCAGCTGGTGCTGGTGGAGCCCTCCAATGCAGGGTCCACAGTATGGCTGGTGGAGACCACTCTGGGTGAGGGAAGCCTGGCGAGGTCGCCAGAGAGAGGCCTCACAACAGGGAAGAGGGCTGTTCTTGTGCCCCCCCAAAGCAGGGCCTGCCACCTCCCTGGGCGAGGTCACACTGGGCAGGGGGAACACGGCACAGCTGCCTCCCTCCTCCCCAAGGCCAGCGAAGGGAACTCTCCCGAAGAAGGGGCTACCACCTCCCTGTGTCCAGCCGCGCCGGGCTAGGGAAGCACAGTGCGGCTGCCTCTCCCATCTCTGAGGCCAGCCGGGGCCAGCATAGCCCCCCCCCAGAAGGCGGTGGAGCATAGTGGACAGCCCACCTGTTTGTGACCGACCTCCTCCTCCGCCGTCTCCGCCGTCTCCCATCCCCCTTGCTTCCAATTTGATTCTCTAGGGATGCCGCTTCCTCCTGCTGCTGGGCCTGATTTCGCTGCGCTTCCAGCCCCTGTTTCCTGGCATTGTGGCCTCCCTTCTCTGGCTCCTGATGGCGGTGCTTGCTTGCAGCGGATGACCAGGACACGGCCAAGCCACCCTCTGCTGGCGCCGTGATTCCCTCTCAGTTCTGCAGGCCAAGGAAGGCCACGCAGTCAGCTGGACTTGTGGAGGCCTCCCCCTGGCTTAGCCTGTATACGGTCCATCCTCTCCGAGGACCAGAGCAAAGTGAGCTGAAGATCATGGCCGGGGCTGACATGGGTGGGACTCCACAAAGCAGCCAGCCAACCCAGCCAACATCTTCTAATTGGCAGTTCATGCGGCCAACCTATTTTGGCGTGCATAGAACATTGGGGGACGAAAACTCAATTATATATAAGGAGAGATGGTGTTTAATAAAATTGTCTTAATGGCAGGGGGAGGGCAGGATACAAATTGAAATAAATAAATAAATATTTCAGTGGTGCCCTGATGTTAGACAATAAAAGCAGAAGGGCTGGATACAAAAAGAAATTCCAGATTATGGATACCCTACCTTGGGTAGACCAAGATGGCTATCATTCTGTGTCCTCAGAAATTGAAGACCATAATATAGATAGTAACAGAGAAGTAACAGGAGGGGCCAGATGATATTTGACATCCGCTGCCTCACCCAAACACCTGGCAGAAGAGTTCTGTCTTGCAGGCCCTGTGAAACTGTAAAAGGTCCTGCAGGGCCCTGATCTCTAGTGGGAGCTCATTCCACCAGGTTGGGTCAAGGCCAGACGGATGTCTTTTGGGCCAGGGATCACCAGAAAATGTTGGTCTAATAAACACAAGGCTCAGATGGGCACATATGGGGAGAGCTGGTAAGTCTCCCCCCCCAACAGATTCAGAGGCAATAGACACCCAAGTGAGTTGAGGAATGAAAACTTTATTACCAAGCCAGCAGACAATCACAAGGAGGAGGAGGAAGAAGAAGAAGAAGAAGAAGAGGAGGAGGAGGAGGAGGAGGAGGAGATTGGATTTATACCCCGC
>NW_015160967.1:53788-54984 GCF_001447785.1 Gekko japonicus
GGAGGAGGAGGAGGAGGAGGAGGAGGAGATTGGATTTATACCCCGCCCTTTACTTGGAGTCTCAGAGTGGCTTACAAACTCCTTTCCCTTCCCCTTCCCACAACAGACACCCTGTGAGGTAGGTGGGGCTGAGAGAACTCTGACAGGAACTGCTCTTTCAGGAACAGCTGCGCCAGAAAGAAAGAAAATACATCAACGCTTATGCCTTTCAGCTGTCAGGAGCCTCCTAGAGAATCAGCAACAGACAGCAGTCCTGCAACTGGCCAATGAGCAGTACCTTCCCCGGTTTAATCCTGTGCTGAGGCTCTCTATTACCACTGTTCCTCATAGTTGAGGAATTTCACATTACCCTTTTTAGCCGGTGTCCAATTTGCCCTATTTGGGCAAACTGATTGAGAGGGCGGTGGCGACACAGCTGCAGGGCTTCCTAGATGATACTTCCGCCTTTGATCCATTCCAGTCCGGCTTTCGCCCTGGGCATGGAACGGAGACTGTATTGGTTGCCCTTACTGACGACCTCCGCAGACATCTGGATCGAGGCGGTGTAGCGGCACTGTTGTTGCTCGACCTGTCAGCCGCATTTGATACGGTCGACCATCAGTTGCTTGCCCACCGCCTTGCCAACGTGGGGATTCGGGGGCTCGCCCTTCAATGGCTTGTCTCTTTTCTCCAAGGTTGGGGACAGAGGGTGGAACTAGGGGAGCAGTGGTCCCGGAGGCACCAGCTGGAATGCGGGGTGCCTCAGGGGGCAGTTCTCTCCCCAATGCTATTTAACATATATATGCGCCCCCTCGCCCAGATTGTACGGAGGTATGCGCTTGGGTGTCATCAATATGCTGATGAAGACTGTACTAGTTGCCCTTACTAGTTGCCAATATGCTGATGACACCCAGCTCTATCTGATGTTGGGCGGTCAGTCAGACTCTGATCCAGAAGACCTTCATCGGGCGTTGCAGGCTGTATCTGGATGGCTCAGGCTGAGTCAGCTGAAGCTGAACCCGGCGAAGACGGAGGTCCTGTGTCTGAGTCGGAACGGGATGGGATTGGGGCTCCCGCTCCCAGCCTTCGATGGGGTGCCTTTGGTGCCAGCTTCGGAAGTTAGGAGTTTGGGAGTGCTCCTGGACCCCACCTTAACGATGGAGGCCCAGGTGGCAGCCACTGCCAAAGCAGCCTTCTACCATCTTCGGCTGGTGCGG
>NW_015160967.1:55506-72417 GCF_001447785.1 Gekko japonicus
GGGAGGGCGGGGTATAAATGAAATTAAATAAATAAATAAGCTGGTTTGAAGCCGTTTTTGGTCCGTCGTGGAGTAAACCGGGCTGCCATTTCACACATGGCTTTCCCCTACTGGTAAACAGCTGGATCTGAAGTGGTTTGCCATTTCAGACTGCACCACTTTTTCCTGCTGTTTTTCACCCGCGCGGACGATCTCTGGCTTTTTTTTTAAAACGGTCGCTTTAGAGCACTATAGAAGTATAACACAACACTCCAGGCATTCCAACGGGGTTGCTATAATGCTGTTTTGCTGTTGTGTTATAGCGCTATAGCACTATAGTGCTCTAAAGCGAACATTCCCCCCCCCCAAAAAAAGCCGGAGATCACCCACACAGGCGAAAAATGGCAGGAAAAAGCATTTTGGATATGGGAGAAGAAACTGAAGACTACTTGGAAGTGGTTTACAAATAAAACAGTTCCACCCTGTTTCCTGAATGGGACAGAAGTGTTTGTGTGTGAAAGTACAAATATATTCCGGTAGGGAACTGGTTCTAAAATTGTTCTGTCTGAAATGTCAGACCAGAAACCATTTGGGAACCATTCCTGAACTGGAATATATCGCCTGTCTGAAATTCCTCATTATGTATTAGTCGGCATACACAGATTACTCCTGTGGCTTTAGTTGTATGTTGATGACCTTGACAGGGATCACAGGCCCTCCCAAGGTTGACTGATTAGCTTTGGTAGCTATGCTATCATTACCTCTGCTCCCATAAGTTTTGAAGTATAAACAACACACTCCCAAGTCTCAGCACTTAAAGGGAAAGGGGGGAAAGAATCATAGAATCATAGAGTTGGATCTCCAGGGTCATCTAGTCCAAGCCTCTACATGCCAGAAATTCACAAATACCTTCCCCCCACACACACACACCTTCCATGCCCAGAAGTTGGCACAAAAACCTCCAGGATCCCCGGCCAAACTGGCTTGTAGAACAATTGCTTCCTGACCCCAAAGTGGCAATCAGTATTTCCCCAGGTGTGTAAGAAAGGACCATAAAAACTAAGCAGTGATGCAACCCCTGCTGCCCTCCCTCTCATTATCTGCCTAAGTTCAAAGAATCAGCATTGCTGTCAGATGAGCATCTAGCCTCTGTTTAAAAATCTCCAAAGAAGGAGAGCCCCCCACTTCCCATGGAAGCCTGTTCCACCGAGGGACCGCTATGTCAGGAAGTTCTTCCTAATGTTTAGCCGAAAACTCTTCTGATTTAATTTCAACCCGTTGGTTCTGGTCCGACTTTCTAGGGCAATAGAAAACAACTCCACACCATCCTCTTTATGACAGCCCTTCAAGTACTTGAAGATGGTTATCATGTTACCTTTCAGGCGTCTCCTCTCCAGGCTAAACATTCTGAGCTCCTTCAGCCTTTCCTCAAAACACAAACGCCTGCAGGTCTGGAAGACAAATTCAGCATAAAAGGAAAATTGCTGTTTACTACATAACTTCTGGAAATGACTACAGTTTTCTGCAGTTCTGCTAACACTCTGTCCCAATTCTCTCTGTTGTATATCAGAGCTTGAATCTTTACCTTCAGTACATATTAGCAAAAGCAATATAATAACAGCTAGCACTACAGGATGTCATGCTAAATTCAAGATGTTTTCCATATTGACTTCTTTTTCCTTTGACATCCATCACATATCTCCTTACATTGAATGCGCTTGCTGATAAGATCTTGAGGACATAATCATTAGGTCTCAATGGATTCCCACTGGCACAAATAGTAACAGCCACAGCCATTAATTCTGCTGTGTACTCTAAAGGAATAATAAGGGATATCATTACACACAGCAGCTGCCCCCCTCCTTTCCCCCCTTTTCCAAGCCTAGTAATATATGCATTGGATAAGTTGGATAGGGCATGCCTAGTTGAAGCACCCATTCCCTGGTAGCTCTGGTACCTACATGTCCCAATTTTTTATGAGGCCATTAGGCCAGAATTAACATTTCTTTTCTGTGATTATGTACAGGCAAGATGACCCATACTCAAGCTAACTGGTACATAGCCTGGTTGTACAAGGCTTGTGGCGTGCTAGAGGTATGACCAACCATATGTCCTATACAAACAAAAATGTGTGGCAGAAGGCTATCAATATGCTGCCATAGTTCCTGTCCCACAATGGTGGGTTGTATGTAGTAAACCTTTCATGCTTCCATTTGGGAAACCACATCATGAG
Organism: Gekko japonicus; assembly: GCF_001447785.1. Lineage (NCBI taxonomy): Eukaryota > Metazoa > Chordata > Lepidosauria > Squamata > Gekkonidae > Gekko > Gekko japonicus. The sequence continues at coordinate 57,719 of NW_015160967.1, forward strand.
GCCTTTACATACTGCTCAGGAATACACACACATCTGTTTCAGTTGTCCTTAAACATATTGTATACCATGACTATAGTATAGTCATTAATCCAGCACTCTAGCTAGATTTCCCCTTTCATGTTCTGGACATGAACCCATTGCTTAGAATTAATTACTGTGGAATACCACACCTACTCATTTCCTATATATTTAGCTGACCTACCATAAACCAAATGGATGTACAAGTAACCTGAAAGGGATGCCAGCCTCCAGGCGGGACATGACTACAGAGATCAGTTCTCCTGCCAAAAATGTATACTTTGGAGGGTTGACTCTACGACATTGTATCCCACTGAGGCCTTTGTCCTCCCCAGGCTCCATCCCCAAATCTCCAGGATTTCCCCAACCCAAGGGATTTTCCCTTGTCTTCAGTTTTCAGTCTTCAGTGGAAACAGAGTCCACACAAGGCTGCCTGCCGCTTTCACTTTGTTTGATCTCTCTGTTTTATTGTAGCATCTGCATAGATCTATGGCTGTTTTATGGCAATTCAGGGGTGACTCTGCAGTCAGAATGGTGTTGGCCTGGGGTATTTGAATGTGCTTTTGAGCCTGTTATGTATTGAGCCTGAACTGTACTTGCAAAAGGACTTAGCTTGGAGATGCATAACAATAGCTTGCTAGGATCCTAAGTGTGATTGCAGCCAAAGACTCTCATGTGGCAGAAGGACTCCGTCTGAGGTCTAGCAATTCTAATGGACTTATCTAAGAAAACTGACAGTGAAGCAATCAGGGTGTGACATGTTCGCGCTGGGGAAGAGGACGAGGGGGAGGAAGGTCGTGGCGGTTCCAGGGTCAAGCTCAGGAGGAGGGGTGTTGCATGACCTCAGACAACTGGAGGGGGGACCTGGTTATGCTACCGGTCCCCTCTCCTACCCAGTGCTTATTTCCGAGGGTAAGGGTGATGCGCGGGTTTACAGCCAGTTTCCATGACCTCTCTCTCTCTCCTTGTCACGCCCTTTATCTCCTGTTTCTCACACCACCTCTCGAACCTCATAAGCACCAGGTGTCACCCTCCTCGGTTGGTGTTCTTTTCCCCCTTTTAACCCTTCCTCCTCCTGTCTTTACCCCACCCTCCCTGCTTCAGACCAGTGTGGTCATGAGATTAGCCCATTCTCCAGTTCCACCTGTGTGTTCCCACCCCTCCTCCTCTCGATTGGGCCAACACCATTGGGGATGTCTCCCTGGTCCTCTCCCATGCCCCCCCTTTGTTGGCAGTGTCTCAAAGGCTGGTCATGGGGGAAGGACCCTGGGTTCTTCAGGGAACCCTCGGAGGGTGGCCTCTTCTCGCTGCCATCTGAATGTGGCGAGCCCCGGCATCCCCGTCCCACCCCCAAGCACTGGGCCTGTCCCTTCATCTTGGTGTCATTGATGGGGGAGTCCCATTTTCCTCTCCATGGAGGGGTGTGCTTGGATCAATTCCCTCGGGGCCTAGTGGGTGAGGGGTCAGGAGGGACTGATGGGGACTCCCCTCCTGACACAGGGACATCATATATCTACTTAAGGGGATCCAATTTTCTCTAAGGGTTCGACTCGCTGTGGATTTTATGTCTTTCGTCCACAAGTTTCCCCATAGTTGAAGTGAAATTCCTTAATCAAAATTCTGTATCCATTTCACCACATGTGTCTTGAGCCGTTCCATTTCTGTGTCATATTGAAGTAAAAGTTTGTAAGTAAATCCTAGAAGATGATCGTTTAAATTCCGTATTATCTTTCCAGATTCAGTCAAATCTCTTAAACTGTCTCTTTCTACACGCATTGCTTCTTTCTCAATGTGATCTAAAGATACGTTGGCCATTGTATCTTTCCCCCTTCTTCAACTGCCAAGATTTAATTATACCTTCTTAGTTAATCATGTCTTGATATGTTATAAAATCATTATTTTCCTTCACAAGTTTGTCATAATAAGCAGGTATTGGTGACATTATAGGTGAGATTGGTGGGCTAATTCTTGTGGGGTTTTTTTCAGTAAATGGCCTCTGATTACATGGCCTTTGCATTTCATTGCATTTTTAGATTTTTCCTGGGGGTTTTTTAATCCAAAAAATGTCTATATAAACCTTCAGTCAAGCCCACTGCTTACAATTTCATCAGTCTTCCATCCGGGTCCTTAATCCAGTTGGAAATCCAAACCAAGCCAGCTGTTTGGCAGTACAACTTGATATTGGGTACAGCTAGGCCTCCTCTTTTCTTTTTGTCCTGCAACACTTTGAATCTAACTCTTGGTTTCTTGCCATTCCATATAAATACATGTATCTGGTTTTACAAAATGTTTTGATTCTTCATGTGCCTCCCACTGTTTCTACTTACTAATTTTCCAATTAAAAATGCATTTTTGTCTATTTTCTGCCTGATAATTTACATAAGAACATAAGAACATAAGAGACGCCAATGTTGGATCAGGCCAAAGGCCCATCCAGTCCAACACTCTGTGTCACACAGTGGCCAGAAATACCAGTGCCATCAGGAGGTCCAGCAGTGGGGCCAGGACATTAGAAGCCCTCCCACTGTTGACCCCCCCCCCAAGCACCAAGAAGACAGAGCATCACTTGCCCCAGAGCCCCTATCTATACCTTGTGGCTAATAGCCACTGATGGACCTCTGCTCCATATGCTTATCTAATTCCCTTTTGAAGCCGTCCATGCTTGTAGCCGCCACCACTTCCTGTGGCAGTGAATTCCAAGTGTTAATCACTCTTTGGGTGAAGAAGTACTTCCTCTTATCCGTTCTAACTCGACCGCTCTGCAGTTTCATGGAGTGCCCACGAGTTCTTGTATTGTGAGAAAGGGAGAAAAGTACCTCTTTCTTTACCTGCTCTTTCCCATGCATAATCTTATAAACCTCGATCATGTGAACTGCTCTATTCCCACCCCGATATCAAAGCTTTATTTAAAATGAAAGCCCAGAATGCATCAGGAAGTGATCTCTTTGTAAAGATATTCCCATAAGTGCATGTGTTTGGACTTGACATGTTAAGGGAACTCTTCAAATGTTGATGGGCCTACACGAGTACCCCAGCTGGGTACCAAGGGGTGTGTTCATGATGAAATAACAGAACCAAAGATGTACATGGAAATTACAGTTTTTGGTCATTACTGTGATATTCTGGAATAGGAATCCAGCATCCAACCGCCCTGAGCCTGCCTTGGCAGGGAGGGTGGGGTATAAATCTAATGAACAAATAAATACAATTCTTAAATGAAATTACACTCCCATAATAAATCTGTGTTGTTTTTTACTTTGGGTGCTGCAGTACTTTCAGGCAGCACATGCTCATGTTCTTCATTGGAACATTGCACAGAGCACTTTCAGCTGATCACTTTTGGAGATTGTTAAGTCCGTGCTTAACAAAGTAGTCAGAGAGTGATTCAGCAAAACTCAAGTTTATTCAGCTCGATAATCAACTTCTTCTGACACGGTACAACTCCTCATAGCCCGAACAGCTTGTCCATTTCAGCTGCTCGGTATTTAAACATTCCGGCTAATGTAGCCACACCTACTGTACATTAAACCAACCTATCAGGTTGTACGCATGAACGACCAATCATAAGCGGTCCCGCTTACATACATTCAAATTTGATTGGCCACAATACTTTTCGGCGCGAATCCCTGCCGAAGCTTGAAGCTTTGCATGGCTTCTCTATGGGAGGATTCACATACCTCCTCATGCATTCAGGGCAGCATCTGAATACATTACAATTCCCTCCCCCCTAAGCAAAAACAACTACGAACAATCATAATCGCTCAGGTAGGAAGGTGCACGTCTCGTTCTCTGAGACCGTCTTGGTGGACTCGGCTCAGGGCTAGATTCCGTCAGTGGCACTTCGGTTGGCTCTGGGACCTCAGAGCCAGGAACACTTCCATCTGTTACACTTAGTTCGAGAGGAGGGGTCTGCCCAGCCTCGGGAACAGTGCTGATGCCCTCAGGCCCGTCAGCACTCGCCTCCAGGGGAGGTCTCGGAAGGTCCTCGGGGTCTATCGACTCAGTTGGCAACGCGTTGGGTCGGTCAGTCGCCCACCGTTGCCTCAACTGGTCTATGTGCCTACGCCACTTGCGACCATCAGCAAGTCGTACCACATACATTCTGGACCCAACAGTTTCAACAATAGTGGCTGGAAGCCACAAGTGACCACTGGCATAATTTCTCGCATACACCTTGTCATCTTTCTCAAATATGCGTACCTTCGTTTGTTCGAAGTTGAAGGCACACTTCTCCCCGCAACCGTCGGAGATCGCTAGCCGGCACGCGTTCTTCAAGAGGAACCAAGCGCCCAACGAGACGGTGTCCGATTTTGTAGCGGCTCTACGTAAAGCGGCCAGACCTTGTCACTTCGCCGACGTAGAGGAGGCCCTGCGAGACAGGCTGGTGTGTGGCATGCGGGACGAGCGTCTGCAGCAGCGCCTGTTCGCAAAGGCGAAATTGACCTGGGCCGACGCCTACAATGAAGCCATCGCAGCGGAGACAGCGGACAAATCGACCCGTGAGGTGCGTCAGCGTCTGGCTGCAACAGAGCTACGCGTTCACCACCAGGGGTCCGAAGGAGAGCGTGAGGGCGCGGCTGAAGACGTCTGCGCTGTGAAAGGGCCTGCGAACCAGCGGACCCAAGTGAGGACTTCGCCCACTCCTCCTTGCACCGGCTGTGGCGGCAAGCACTCCAGAGAAAGCTGCTGGACCAAGGACGTCGACTGCAGAGCATGCGGAAGGCGGGGCCACATCGCTCGTGCTTGCAGAGCGCCAAAAGTTTCAACGCCCTCAAACAAGCCCAGGAAGCAACGTTCCCGAGCCGCACAACATGAAACCAGCTGCCAGGTCGTACGATCAAGCGCACCTTCGGTCCAACGAATCGGAGGCACCGGCAAGATCAACGTGACGGTCCATCTAGACGGCGTTCCGTGTGGCATGGAGGTCGACTCGGGATCGTCGGTGACCGTAATTTCGTCCAAGTCATGGCAGCAGTTGTTCCCCACCAGGAGTCGTCGCCGGCTGAAGCCAGCAGACACACACGTGTCCGACTTCCAGGGCAAGCGTATACCTCTGGCAGGGAGGGATACGTTTGAAGTTGAGTTTAAGGGGAAGCGGGCGACCCTTTCATTGTTGGTGGCTGAGGGGGACAGAGTGAATTTGCTGGGGCTTGACTGGTTTGAACCGTTGGGAATTGCTATTTCTGGCATTAATAGTGTAACGAAGAATAAATGGGCTGTACTGTATAAGGAATTTACTGATGTGTTTGGGGGTGGCCTGGGAAAATATACGGGACCCCCAGTAGCGTTTGAACTTGATCCTGCCGTGAGGCCGGTTCGCCTCAAGTATAGGAAGGTTCCCATTCCTCTTAAGCCCAGAATCGAAGCAGAGCTGGACAAGCTCATCGAGCAGGGTGTGTTAGAGCCAGTTCCCTTCAGTCGGTGGGAGACCCCCATTGTGACCCCTGTTAAGCCGGACGGGTCAGTACGCATCTGTGCTGACTACAAATGCACCATAAATCGGGCATTGCAGCAGCACTCGTACCCAGTACCGGTAATTAGCCATGTCTTGGCATCGTTGGGGGGGGGAAAGGTCTTTGCGAAGTTCGACTTGGCCCAGGCTTACCAGCAGCTCCCCGTGACCAAGGAAGCTGCTGAAGCACAGACCATTGTGACACACAGGGGGGCGTTCAAAGTAAACAGGCTCCAATTTGGACGCCCCCCTGTGTGTCACAATGGTCTGTGCTTCAGCAGCTTCCTTGGTCACGGGAAGCTGCTGGTCAGCCTGGGCCAAGTCGAACTTCGCAAAGACTTTCCCCCCCCCCCACGATGCCAAGACATGGCTAATTACCGGTACTGGGTACGAGTGCTGTTGCAATGCCCGCTTTATGGTGCATTTGTAGTCAGCACAGATGCGTACTGACCCGTCCGGCTTAACAGGGGTTACAATGGGGGTCTCCCACCGACTGAAGGGAACTGGCTCTAACACGCCCTGCTCGATGAGCTTGTCCAGCTCTGCTTCGATTCTGGGCTTAAGAGGAATGGGAACCTTCCTATACTTGAGGCGAACCGGCCTCACGGCAGGATCAAGTTCAAACGCTACTGGGGGTCCCGTATATTTTCCCAGGCCACCCCCAAACACATCAGTAAATTCCTTATACAGTACAGCCCATTTATTCTTCGTTACACTATTAATGCCAGAAATAGCAATTCCCAACGGTTCAAACCAGTCAAGCCCCAGCAAATTCACTCTGTTCCCCTCAGCCACCAACAATGAAAGGGTCGCCCGCTTCCCCTTAAACTCAACTTCAAACGTATCCCTCCCTGCCAGAGGTATACGCTTGCCCTGGAAGTCGGACACTTGTGTGTCTGCTGGCTTCAGCCGGCGACGACTCCTGGTGGGGAACAACTGCTGCCATGACTTGGACGAAATTACGGTCACCGACGATCCCGAGTCGACCTCCATGCCACACGGAACGCCGTCTAGATGGACCGTCACGTTGATCTTGCCGGTGCCTCCGATTCGTTGGACCGAAGGTGCGCTTGATCGTACGACCTGGCAGCTGGTTTCATGTTGTGCGGCTCGGGAACGTTGCTTCCTGGGCTTGTTTGAGGGCGTTGAAACTTTTGGCGCTCTGCAAGCACGAGCGATGTGGCCCCGCCTTCCGCATGCTCTGCAGTCGACGTCCTTGGTCCAGCAGCTTTCTCTGGAGTGCTTGCCGCCACAGCCGGTGCAAGGAGGAGTGGGCGAAGTCCTCACTTGGGTCCGCTGGTTCGCAGGCCCTTTCACAGCGCAGACGTCTTCAGCCGCGCCCTCACGCTCTCCTTCGGACCCCTGGTGGTGAACGCGTAGCTCTGTTGCAGCCAGACGCTGACGCACCTCACGGGTCGATTTGTCCGCTGTCTCCGCTGCGATGGCTTCATTGTAGGCGTCGGCCCAGGTCAATTTCGCCTTTGCGAACAGGCGCTGCTGCAGACGCTCGTCCCGCATGCCACACACCAGCCTGTCTCGCAGGGCCTCCTCTACGTCGGCGAAGTTACACGGTCTGGCCGCTTTACGTAGAGCCGCTACAAAATCGGACACGGTCTCGTTGGGCGCTTGGTTCCTCTTGAAGAACGCGTGCCGGCTAGCGATCTCCGACGGTTGCGGGGAGAAGTGTGCCTTCAACTTCTCCGTCAGCTCTTTGAACGGCACTGTTCCGATGTCCGCTGGTGCCACCAGAGACCTGGTGACATCGAACACGCTCTTGCCACAAGAGCTCAGGAGGGTGGCTCGCTTCTTCTCCTCCGTGGTGATGTCGTTCGCTTCAAGGTGGAACCCGAACCTCAGCAGGTAGGCGTCCCAGTCCCCGGTCGCTGGTTCGAATGCCTCGAACTTCGGGCTATTGGCCATAGCTGCGATCGCTGCCACCGGTGCTGGTGGTGCCTGTCGCTGCTCTGCCACGGCGAGCTGCTGCTCTTGGTTGTCCGTCGTTGGGTCGGGACCAGCGGGGCTGCCTACCCGCTCCTGGATCCCATCCTCGTCGCCAATTGTTAATTGTTAAGTCCGTGCTTAACAAAGTAGTCAGAGAGTGATTCAGCAAAACTCAAGTTTATTCAGCTCGATAATCAACTTCTTCTGACACGGTACAACTCCTCATAGCCCGAACAGCTTGTCCATTTCAGCTGCTCGGTATTTAAACATTCCGGCTAATGTAGCCACACCTACTGTACATTAAACCAATCTATCAGGTTGTACGCATGAACGACCAATCATAAGCGGTCCCGCTTACATACATTCAAATTTGATTGGCCACAATACTTTTCGGCGCGAATCCCTGCCGAAGCTTGAAGCTTTGCATGGCTTCTCTATGGGAGGATTCACATACCTCCTCATGCATTCAGGGCAGCATCTGAATACATTACAGAGATAAATCATAGAGAACTGGAATTCCCCCTCCTTTGGTGAGGAGGAGCCCAATTGTTATTGTGTGGCTGGATAAATAGAAACCTGGGGCAGGAAGTACCAAAATAAATGCCAAGAATACTCATTGGGAACAATGAGAGATACCTGAAGGACCTTCAGGTAGAATGAAAGGCAGAAATACCAATTGACTTGCATGGGCTTTATTGAAATGCATTACAGAAAACAAAAACATCACCAAAACTGTGGAACAGATTTTGAGAAACTTGCTGTGGGATTGAAATAATACCCCCCCCCCCCAGACTGGAATGACAGAATCTAGGCCCAGATACACTACTCTTTGACTGGAATGGCAGCCACTAAAAGGGAATTATGGTTCCTGGGGGGAGCATAACTTTTCTGTCATGGGAATAACAACACACAGAGTGAAATGATGGTCCCTGGGACAGGAATCAATAGTCTGGAACTAGAATGATATCCTTTAGAACACTGATTGTATTCCTAGGGGTCGTCATTCCATCTGGGGGCTGTCATTCCCATTCCAGAGCATTTTATCTGGGTCCAAGGACCATAATTCCACTCTGAGAGATCATCATTCCACTCTGGAAGCTTCCACTACAAGGTTTCTTGTAATCAGTTCCACATTTTCATTGCAGCTTTTGCATGCTGTAACGTACTTCAATGAAGCTTACGCAAGTCAATTGACATTCCTGGCTCCCGTTATATCCAAAGAGCCTTCTGCCCTTCTAAGATTGTACTTCAGGGTTCACTCATGCTGACATTATCTTTATCAATAGCTGCCCCATACCTTGATACATTCTCCACTGAAAATCATGGTCCAAAAATGTAAAACTACACAGTTTTGAATCCTGAAACAGTAAATAGAACCTAGAAATAAGCAATAAAGTCAAAACAAAAATTGAGAGCCCCCTGTAGCCTCCACACTTTTGTGCAGAGCTCACACCTCCATTGCATGAGCGCTGCATTCAGGAGAGCAATGCTGCTTTTTATCTGGGGGTCACAGACAGTGTTCCCTCTAAGCTGAGTTACTGTGAGCTAGCTCACAGTGTTCTAGCCTCCGACTCACACATCTTTGCCTTAGCTGAGGAAGGATGGGGCTCCAGAGCAAACTAGTTTATGCAGTAGCCAAATCGCTCACTCACCACTTTAATGCCAGTAGCTCACAAAGTAGAATCTTTGCTCACAAGACTTCACAGCTTAGAGGGAACATTGGTCACAGATACAAACCAGCTTGTCCTGCCCTTGCTTGCAGGGGGCATGCAATCTGGCAGTGATGCCCACCTGCAACATCTCTGCCAAGGCCCTGACCTGGAGATCTGAGCCTTGACCATCGCTCACTGCAGCCGGTGAAAGATGGTTACAAGGGAGAAAGGTTGACCACCCACAGCAATCATGCCGTCGATGAGGCGAGTGACTGCTTCCTGGGCCTTCCATGTAGCCCTATTGACCTCTTAGAGCAGGGGTGTCAAACATGCGGCTTGGGGGCCGGATCAGGCCCCCAGAGGTCTTCTATCAGGCCCGCTGTCTCCTGCTTCTTCCTCCAGTTCTTCTGCTGCTGCTGCGTCATAGCTTGCTTTCCCAGACTCTCTCAATCGCTCCGGAGAGATAGATAGGCAAGCGTCTGCTCCCTGCACTGGGCCGAGGCTCCTCCCCCTCCCAGATTGCAACAGCACAGACTTTTTGATGCAATAATTCAGAACAAGAAGTGTCAGTTATCAGAGATGGTTAAATAAACAAAATATTGCAAGAATGCTAATGTTTTGAGCATGTTTTTATTTTAAGTTTTAAAAACTCTCTGTGTTTGTGTCCTTTATCAAGTTTATATCTCCGCTCCCTGGCACTACATTTTATGACACACATGGCCTGGCCCAACAAAGTCCACTCTATGTCAGATCTGGCCCTCTATAACAAATGAGTTCGACACCCCTGTCTTAGAGGGTGGCTGGACTTGAAGTCCCACCTACGGTGGCCTGAGTGTGGGGAGCCTTTCTTGGAGGACCCTCCTGCTCCCCCTCTGCTTCTCCCTGCTAAGAGGGCCTCTTATTCCTCTCACTGGCCACCACTCTTTGCTCTGGCGGCAACACAGTCAGGTCCATCCTTTGCAGGTGCCTGCAGAAGATGGAGGAAGAGAAGTGTTGGGGGGGGGGGGTTACCCCTCCAGACATGGGTGTGGCACACCTGGCACTCTGCCACACAGGGCTCACTGGGGAGGGTGCGGAAATGTTTCCAAATTGTGGGCTTCCACCCCCACCCACCCATACCCTCTGAATCACTGCTCCTCCTTCCCAACACGTGTTAGTGACAGCTGGTGTCTTGAGGCAGTGCTCTTTTGCCTCTGTGGAAAGCCCCGGGGACATATCAGGGGAAGGAGGTTCCGAGATTTCCCGCGAGGAATGGGCCCCAGTGGGCTGGCAGGAAGAAGAAGAAGAAGACGAAGAGGAGGAGGAGGAGTAGTCTGGATTTCTACTCCACCCTTCACTACCCAAAGGAGTCTCAGAGCGGCTTACAAACTCCTTTCCCTTCCCCTCCCCACAACAGACACCCTGTGAGGCAGGTGGGGCTGAAAGAGCTCTGACAGAAACTGCTCCTTTTTTTTTCAAGGACAGCTCTGACAGAACTATGGCTTGCCCAAGGTCATCCAGCAGGTGCAAGTGGAGAAGTGGGGAAGCAAACCAGATTTTTCCAGATTAGAGTCCGCACACTTAACCACTACACCAAACTGGCTCTGGATAGGTTTGGTGCCTGGGCATGGGGGCCTGTGGTACACAGGGGGCAGAGGACATCTTCTCCTCATGTAGAGCACCTTTTGCACCCTTTTTCGCCCTCGTGGCACACAAAGCTGTTCACACTCAGTAGAGATGGGAAGGTATAAATGTGGGAGGGGTTGGGATGCTCAGCCGGGTCTCCAGGGCATAATGTTGTGGTTATGGCACTACTTCAGTAGCGATCTGGTCCCCCTTTTCAGATAAACAAGCCTATACTATTATTAAACAAAGACTTCTCAACATCGAAAGGCAAGAACGTAGGGACCGCGCAGCCAGCAGATGCTCCCCAAGTAGGCGGGGGACTTTTGACACGGGCTCTTACCGCAAAATATATTTTAAGTTTAACAGCCCCACACCATCGCCGAGCATACATGCTTGCACGCTTTAACGTTCTGCCATCGGAGGTGCTTTCAGGGAGGTACCGCCAGATACCATATGTAGACAGACTTTGTCCTTGCTCTCTAAAAGACATAGAATCCACTACACACACCATACTTCATTGCCCCCTTTATAGGGATATCCAATCTCGTTTTATTACTCCACTTCTAGAGGGTAAGAGCTGGCACTCTGATGACTCAATTGTTCACTTTCTTCTGTTTCATTCTAAATGCGACATAATTGAGGCTGCTGCAAAAATTTTATATTATGCAATCAGAAGACGAGGCTGTCATGCTCCGTCTGTGGCCTGGGAGCTGACCCGCCCATGGCCGTGGGGTCTGGCTACCCACCAGGGCGGATGGTCGTGGGAGTTGGAGGGAGTTTGTTAAGGAAGACTTTCCCGTGGGGCCTCAGATAGGCAGGGGGCGGGGTTAATGTCACCCCTTAAGTCCCTCTGCCGGCGTGCGCAGGACACCTCTCGTTCCCCCCCCCTCTCCATTTCTCTCAGCTCAGTTCCGTCGCACGTTTCTCCTCCCTGGCCCCTCTGCATCTCTCTCCTTTTATTCCCCCTTCTCTACTCCCAGCACAGTCCGTGTTCTCTGCCCCCTCTACCCCCAGTCTGGCCCCACCCCCAGTGATAAGCCTGGACACCACCTGGGCGTTCCGGGCGTGATCGCAAGTGTGCCTGGGCCCCTCGCAGTGTCCACCCTCAGCTCTCCCTCTGCAACGCCCGTGCCACTGCTCGTTGAAGTGAGGTTCCAGGGTGCACGCTCCAGGGGCCATGCTCTGCTGACATTACTGCAACCGTCTGGGCCGTCAAAGGTTGGCTCTCCCGGGGCTACCCGCATGGAGGAGCTGGGCCGTGGCTCCACTGGTTGCCAGGGCATTGTGGTTGCTCCACTCCTCTGCTGGTTCCCGGGTGAGTTGGGTAGTTGAGGTGTCTCTGGGGGGTGGGGTCTACGTCCCGCAGCCACCGGACCAGGACAGGGGAAAAAGAGGGACATTGTGGGAAAATTACTGGAAAAAAGGTAGATGATGAAGTGCTTTGATCGAATAAGGTGGTTCCCCCATCCTTCTTTGGCTACGCCATCTATGAAAACAGTGGGAAACAGGACACCAGTGTCAGAAACTGCATTGGGAGGGGGGGGCTTTGGAAAGCAGCAGCAAGATAATATTCAAAGAGGAAATGGCCTATTATTAAGGATGCAGCTAATGGAGTGGGGAAATGAATGAGAGCTTCAATAAATACAAGCAACAAACCTGTGTAGACTCCCAGAACAAAGGACACCCCCCACAGTGGGCACTCTCTGCTTGCCCCTGTTCCCCCCTCCCCTGGTCCGTTCCATCACCCTCATTCCGTTTTCTGCCCTGGATACTGAGATCCCCTTCATTTTCAGCACAATAACTCTCATTATCATCCTGAACTGGATGTCCAAATTCTATATGCCTGGCTTCACTTGCTGATGAGCTTTGCCTTTCACAGACAACAATAAGTGCCCAATGCAAAATGCAGGGACTTCTAGCAATCAGCAAAGTATCCTGAGACATCTCATGATGAAGGGAATTTCCCCAAGATCGCCTAGTGAGACAGGACTAGGGAGTTGGGGAGGGGTTATCTTTGGTGTGGATCAACATGAGTCAAATTCTCGGCGCCCTTGCAGCATGGACAGAACAGGGATAAGGCGTGGCAATAAATGAGGAGGGAAGTAGTTTCATTAAGCAGATCGGCCATCTGATTAAAAAAATACTTAGTCTGAACCATATGCTTATGATTCTTTTCTTCATTCCTGAGTACAGGAATATCCATGTGGGAGAATGCATTGAAGGGGATCAGAATGAATCTGTAAGGCTTCCCCAAGCCGAGGATACAAGAAGATAGACAAGCTACACACCCCGTTTTCTCCCTCTGTCCCTTTAGCTTAGAAATAAACAAATGAAACTTAGAGGAATGTGACGGAGCACTTGAATGGCTTCAGCAGCCCTTGGACAAAAAAATTTGCTCATGCAAATTAGCTGCATCATTTTGTTTCCTTAAAGCCCACCCATGTCAGCGCAGCCCTTCAGACTCAGGACACCCAAAGTCAGTCTGGGCATTAATCCTCTCTCAGTATCCCCCATCACAACAACAGACATGATCTTCTGGCTGAAACTCCTTCTGTTCTTTGCAGCACTTTGGGGTACTTTTCTTCTTTCCTACCAACACCTCAGACAATTACTTTCCCCCCTCTTTTTTTGTATACAGTTCCCCCAAATTCTTAACTTGCCTTTCATTTGCAGGCTGCCACTCAGAAGTTCTACTGGTGGAAACTGGAGGGGGCGTTGTCCTGCCTGGAGGCTCCCTCCGCCTCTCCTGCAAGGCTTCAGGGTTCACCTTTACTAGCTATCAGATCCACTGGGTCCGGCAGGCTGCAGGGAAAGGACTGGAGTGGGTGGCTACAGTAAGCAGCTCTTCAGGCAGCAACAAGTGGTATAACCCCAAGGTCCAGGGCAGATTCACCACCTCCAGAGACAATTCCCAAACATCAGCCTATCTGCAAATGAACAGCCTGAAGCCTGGAGACACCGGCCTGTATTACTGTGCAAGAGACACAGTGAGTCTTTTTTGCTTCCTGCTGCTACAAAAACCTTCAGAGTAGAGAGAAAAAAAACAGAAATGACTCTTCCTGGCAGGAGGTTGTAGCAGAATGGAGGTGCTAGAGAGCTACTATTTGACAGGAACACACGCAAAACAAGAGAGAAAGTATGGGAGGAAGTTAACTTACTAATTGAAAAGTCCTTAGACTAACGGAGTGATTCAGCTTTAAGACTTTATTAAAGGTTCGGAACAAGACAAAGTAACCAGCTCGCAGGCTGGTTTATATTTGCAACAACCCCACTCCCAAAACACACCCCCACACAAGTTATTGGCTATTTACAGTGGCCGAGAGTTCCATAGGCTCTCGGCCATGAGCCTAGCCTGCTGATAGGCGCCGGCTAGGATCTGCTTGTCCCATTGTTACTGACAGACCCGGGGATTTCTGTTGTCTCTGAAACATTTGCTTTGCTTACATGTACCAAAGCAGTGCACTTGGGACACAAATAGATATTTGTTCAGGAGGCAACAGGTCTCCAGGGGGTCTCTCAGTTTCAGCTGCTGGGGCTACCCCTCTGCCACCATTTAGAAAACCCTCAATCACTTCAAACAACCCACCTCAAAGCAAAATCTGTTTCATACACCCCAATTAGAGAAATACCAGCAGCCATTGAAGAGTCATTAATATTCCTTTACCCAATCTTTGACCACCGTCAGGGAATTTTTTAAAGACACGGCTTTAGTGATTTGGACATTCACAGGAGGCAGATTGCCACACTCACCCATCATATTGTGAAAGACTGTCCCAATAAGAAACTGAAGCAGCCAATCTCTTATCTGTGCCCCAAAATGCAGATCCTGCCACTGATTTTAGCACAGAAATGGGATCTTTGTGGAGATTGTATTCTTAGGACATACTGGTTGTCCCATTTTTGGGAAAGTTGGAAGGTAAATGGAACTGAAAAGTTTCACAAATGCCTAAAGGTGTCCATGCAGACACTGAGAATTGAAATTATTTCAATTCTCTTCCAGCGGGGGGCAGCAGATTCATTCAATAGCAACA
>NW_015160967.1:72456-76925 GCF_001447785.1 Gekko japonicus
GGGAAACAAATACAAATAAGTGTCTTTGATACTGGCTGATTTGCACCCATCTGTTTCCTCGCAGTTTTTCCACAGCCACATTGGGAGGTGAATCTCTCTGTATACTGCATGCCACTTTCACTTACTCTGTTTATTGGGTTTTATGGCACCTTCTGCATAGATTTACAGTGGGGCATTTGGGGGCTATGTCCCCTTAATTAAAAGCCATGCCACCACAAAAGCCATGCCAGATGTCATGAATTAACTTTAATTAACTTAAGTGCCCCCTAAGAAATTTAAATGCCCCCCTATGAAAGTTGAAAAGCTGGTAGGATACAAACCAGAGATTCAGTGTAAAATTGTATTTGTAGGCCAAAAGGGTGGACAATTTCAGACAGTCTATGTATTCCGTTTCAGGAACTGGTCACTAACAGGGGCTTTTCTGTCATTTCAGATAGACTCATTTTAGTAACTGGTCCCTGATGGAATATATTTACCTGTTCAGACAAACACACGTCTGTCCCTTTAAGGAAGCGTGCCTGAAGTGTTGTTGACTCAAACCGCTTTCCTCCAGTCTTCTATCTTTCCTACCACTTCTGAAGCGCTATGGGGTGTTGTATAAAATGCCCTGTAGCACTTTCTGCAATTACAGTACTTTTAACACCCTTTTTCTCCCTGTGCGTACCTGATTGGACAGCGTGTTTAAGTGGGAGATCAGGGGCATAAGTGAATAGTTTGGTTGATTTTTTAAAAAGTTTGCTTTAGAGGAATTGTAGACTCAGGCACACACACAAGCATGCACAGTCCATGGTTTGTGGGAGTAAAGGGAGGAAGATAAGCTTCCTGGGTTTCAAAACTGTCCAGTCCTCCTCCCACCCATGCTTGAACTCTGTATCCAGTGAGCTCCTCGTTTCCAGGTGACAGTAGTAGCGAAAGTCAGTGTATCTAAATGGAGTCCAGGCATCTCAATGGGGTCGCTATGGCGCTGATTTGCAGTCCTGCTTCAGCCCTGTAGTGCTCCCAATAGAATGGTAAAAAAAAACCCCTCTCATGGAGATCGTGCACATGGGGGGAAATGGTGGGAAAAGAAAGAGACTTCAGAGATGGCTCCTGTGACGGAATTGGAAAACTGGGACCAGCAGAAAGTAAACACAGAACACTACTGAGTCACATGACTGAGTGAGGAGGGGGGCAGTTAGCTTGGAACCCTCAGTGATTGGCATTTAACGGACCAAACAGTCAGTTTGGAATTGGGAGTTGGAAAGAAGCAGTTAGTGAGTGGGACGGTGAGCTAACGGACGGTCTGTCAGCGAACTGAAGGAGTCAGATCTCTGTAGCTCTGTGGAAACAGCCTGTTCACAGTTTGAGCAGAGAACTGTGGCTGAGGACCTGTTGCCCCGAGTCCCTCTAAAGTGAAAGAGGAGGGTGCACAGAGTGGGAACAGTAAAACACAAACACCAGATACATTCTTCCAGAAGGAACTGGAGGCGGTTTAGAAAGGGCTAAAGAACGGTCTGGCAGGAGTCTGGAAAGCTGGTCTGGTGACCAGGGAGACTCAGAGAGACCTGTTAGTAAAAGCCAAAGGAAAACCACAAAGCAGTTGCTGGAGAGTGGGAGTAGAAGCGTGTTTAGTGAACTGATGAACACCTATGTATGAACTGAAAGTAATAAACATACAGCCTAAGTGAACATAAAGGAAAGAACTAAAGTCTGAAAGGAAACAAAATATCCTTTGTATATATATTCCATCCCCCTGTTGTGTTTTCTGTAAATAAAGCCTGTTCTGTTTTGAAGTTAACAAGCCGTGGTGCCTAACTCTTTAATGGTGAAGCCAATACATGAAGCAGTGATCCTTACAAATATCCTTGACAGAGAAGTAAAACAAATACCCCAAAGAGACTTCTGCAGATTTGTGTAGAGGACTGGTCAGGAAATATAAAGTCCACTCTGACTAGGTCCAGACACACAGACCCTAACAGAACTGGGACTGTATAAAGGGGGTTCGTGTCATAGCTCCTTACTGGAAGGGAAAGGCTGCATGAAACAACCGTCCCTGTACCGGTTTATTCCAAAATGGGACAATAATGGTTTAAAAAGGGTAATGTGAAATGGCCTGGTATCTCCTTGGGTACTCAGAAATCTGTGGCTTAGAGAAGATGCCAGAAACAACGCATACCTTTTCATTTCCATCATTGCCCATCTAAAACAAATAGTGTTTCCACAAGGATTTTTTTTCCTGTTCAGTCATTCACATAGTCATTTACCATTTCCTTTATTTACATAAGCTGTATTATTTGCACCATGCAAATGATCTTTATGATATCCATCATTAAAGAGGAAGTTCAGGGAGAAGAACCTGAATTCAGAAGCATTGCAGATGCTGTGTTGCTACCCATGAGGTCCTGGGAGATGTCTCCAGCAATGAAAGACACAACATTTAGAATTTTGATAAATTTCCTCATACTCCTTCCTACATGTAAGGGGGGGGGGGAATCTAATTTCTTTCTGCCATGTGCACAATCAATTCCCTTTGAGTGTCATTTTCTGATATTATTTTTTCTTTATATTCTTTCCTTTTCCATTCAGGTGTTTCCTCGCAGGTTACTCTGACCGAGTCTGGAGGAGGTATTAAGAGGCCAGGAGACACTCTACAACTGACCTGCATGGAGTCATTTGCTTTAACAAGCAACAGAGTCAGCTGGATCCGTCAGCCATCAGGGAAAGGCCTGGAGTGGATGGGGATCATCTGGGCGGGTGGAAGCACTGACTATAGCAGTGCTCTCCAAAGTCGGGTCAGCATCACACGAGACACCAACAAAAGACAAGTTTCCCTGCAGCTGAGCAGCCTGAAGCCTGAAGACACCTCCATGTATTATTGTGCGAGAGGCACAGAGACAAAAGGCTTATCAGATGCTGGCCAAAAACTGTCTTGGCTGAAAGGAGAAATCCTTCATGGCTGACTGCGTGTAGAAGCTGAAGTCTTTCCATTTATTCAGGCACTGGGGCATGAAATCCCTCCTGAGCTAGAGGGCAACTGTTTCAAAGCATATGTTTCCTCTTTTGTTGTTCAGTCGCACAGTCGAGTCTGACTCTTCGCGACCCCATGGACCAGATCACGCCAGGCCTTCCGGTCATTCGCCTTCCTCTGAAGTTTGCTGAATTTCATGTTCGTTGCATCTATGACACTGTCTAACCATCTCATCCTTTGCCGCCCCCGTCTTCTTTGACCTTCAGTCTTTCCCAGAATCAGGGTCTTCTCCAGTGAGTGCTCCTCATTGGGTGGCCAAAGTATTTGAGCTTCAGTTTCATTATCTGGCCTTCCAGGGAACAGTCAGGGTTGATTTCTTTTAGGATTGACTGATTTGATCTTCCAAGGGACTCTCAAGAGTCTTCTCCAGCACCATAGTTCAAAAGAATCTATTCTTCGGCGCTCGGCCTTCCTTATAGTCCAACTCTCACAGCCATACACGACTACTGGGAATACCATTGCTTTGACCATGCGGACTTTTGTTGGCAGGGTGATGTCTCTACTTTTTATCATGCTGTTTAGGTTCGCCATCGCTTTCCTCCCAAGGAGCAGGCGTCTTTTAATTTCATGGCTGCTGTCACGGTCTGCGGTGATCTGGGATCCCAGGAACGTGAAGTCTGTCACTACTTCCACAACTTCCCGTTCTATTTGCCAAGGAGTGATGGGGCCTTGGATTTATTTTTTATTACAGATGCAGGAGTCCACAACAGTTAACACTTGTACCAAAATGACTCCGGATCTTCCCCAGAAAAGGCTCCTCATAGAATTGAATCACAGAATCACAGAGTTGGAAGGGGTCATACAGGCCATCTAGTCCAAGCCCTGCTCAATGCAGGATAAGTCTAGAGTATCCCTGAGAAGTGTTTGCCCAGCCACTACTTAAAAGACTGCCAGTGAGTTGGAGCTACCCCCTTAGGCAGCTGATTCCACTGGGGCACAACTCTTACTGCAAAATAGGTTTTCCTAATGTCCAGCTGGTACCAACCCACCCTTATTGTCTTGTGAGTCCTATCCTCTGCTCCTGGGATGACTCAAGAGCAATGCCTTATTAAAACTTTTTAGTGCCCTCATTGTAGATAGGAGAAATCACTCATGAATAACTGCATTCACCAGCTGCAGCCTAGGCCATTTTCCCACATCTTGTTTCCTCAGTCATAGGTATGGCTGCAAAATCTGACTTGTAAAACTCCTGGAAAGGTAAGAATTGGGGAGAGGAAGGATTTCAGTGGTGTGTCATGCTCTAGAGCCCAGCTTCCAGAGCAGCCATTTTCTCTAGGGGATCTGATCGCTGTAGTCTGAAGATCAGTTGTAATTTCAGAAGATCTCCTGGCATCACCTGGAAGTTGGTAACCTTAGCAATAGGGACATGAAACTGCTCAATAGCCAGGGTCGAATGGTCTCAAAGTATATATACTCCACCTGTTTAAGCGAATATAATGTTATTCCCTTTCCCCAGCATTAG
>NW_015160967.1:77175-83635 GCF_001447785.1 Gekko japonicus
CCATGCATCGGTGACACTGTCTAACCATCTCAACCTGTGTTTTCCATCATTTCCAATTGTTTACGAGCTTCTTGAAGTCTTTTATAAAGATTAGGGGTTAATGCCTCACTGTAAATCATAGTTTGACTGACTGGTCAGAGGTAGTTGAGGAGAGTTTTAAAAAGTCTAGTCAGTCTTGTCAGAGGAAGTCAGTCCTGGTTTGGACTTTGGCTAGGCAGTTGCCAGTCAGGAGGAGTGTGTGTTTCAGTCTGAGAGAAATAGACAACATTGCTTGAGAAGTGAAGAGACACAACTCCTTGCCCTTACTGTGTACCAACACATTTCAGGAAAAGTTCAGGAAATAGAACTTACATGAAGCTGCCTTATACTGAATCAGACTTTTGGTCTATCAAGTCAGTCTTGTCTACTCAGACTGGATGCAGCTCTCCAGGGTCTTATTTGGAGGTTTTCAGATCACCTCCTTCTTTTTGTTGTTCAGTTGCACAGTCGAGTCTGACTCTTGGCAACCCCATGGACCACATCACAGCAGGCCCTCCTGTCTTCCGCCATCCTCCAGAGTATGCTCAGTTCCATGTTGGTTGCATCGGTGACACTGTCTAACCATCTCATCCTTTGCCGTCCCCGTCTTCTTTGACCTTCAGTCTTTCCCAGCATCAGGGCCTTCTTCTCCAGTGAGTGCTCCCTTCTCATTTGGTGGCCAAAGGATTTGAGCTTCAGCTTCAGTATCTCGCTTTCCAGGGAACAGTCAGGGTTAATTTCTTTAAGGATTGACTGATTTGAACCCCTTACACTCCAAGGGACACACAAGAATCTTCTCCAGCACCATAATTTGAAAGCATCTGTTCTACAGTGCTCGTCCTTCCTTAATGTCCAACTCTCTCAGCCATACATTACTACTGGAAATATTGTTGCTTTGACCATATGGACTTTTGTTGGCAGGGTGATGTCTCTACTTTTTAGTATACTGTCTAGGTTTGCCATAGCTTTCCTCCCAAGGAGCAAGCATCTTTTAATCTCATGGCTGAAGTCACCATCTGCAATGATCTTGGATCCCAGGAACGTGAAGTCTGTCACTGCTGCCATGACTTCCCCTTCTATTTTACAAGGAGGGATGGGGCCAGATGCCACGATCTTAGTTTTGGGTTTTTTGGTTTTTTTGATGTTGAGTTTCAAGGGGCTCATCTTCTGGCATCATATCTTTTAGCCTTTTGTTACTGTCCATGGAGTTTTTTGGCAAAAGATACTGGAGTGGGGTGCCATTTCCTTCTCCAGTGGATCACGTTTTGTCTGAGTTCTCCACTGTGGCCTGTCCATCCTGGGTGGCCCTCCACGGCATAGCCTGAAGCCTCATTGAACCACAGAAGCCCCCTCATCATGTTAAGGCAGCAATCCATGAGAGCGGATCACCACCTACCTGGTCCTTTTAATTGGAGACATTGGGGATGGAACCTGGGACCTTCTGCAAGCCAAGTAGAGGCTGCCACAGAGCCACAGCCAATCACCTGGTGAAACAAGTCACAATTGGGGGGGGAAGTGTCCTCCATACCTATTACAATGAATCTTACTAAATTAAAAACCAAAACCACTCTTGAATTCCTCAAAAAAATGTTACATAGCTGAAGGGGACCATCACATACAGTCACTTTTCCAAGTCAAGAGAGAAAAAGACATTTGAAGTTCAGGTCTGTTTCTGGACTGATAAGATACCAATGCCATATTAGATCTATTTAGTACCATGATCTCCAAGGATAATGTGTGTATACGTGGGGCTGCTATTTGCTTTCAGAATTAACATTTATATGGCAAGGGGAGCTGAACAAATGGAGACCAGGAATTGCCTTGTACTGAATCAGATCACTGGTCCATCAAAAGTCAGTATTGTCTACTCAGACTGGTGGCAGCTGTTCAGGGGCTCACGTAAGAGATCTTTCACATCACCTGCTACCTGGTCCATCCAACTGGTGATACAGGGGACTGAATTTGAGACCTTCTGCAGGCCAAGCAGAAGTTCTGTCACAGAGTCATAGAAGAAGAAGAGGAGGAGGAGGAGGAGGAAGAGGAGATTGGATTTATACCCCACCCTTCACTACCCAAAGGTGTCTCAGAGCGGCTTACAGACTCCTTTCCCTTCCCCTCCCCACCACAGACACCCTGTGAGGTGGGTGGGGCTGAGAGAACTCTGACACAAACTGCTCTTTTTTAAGGACAGCAGTGCCAGAGCTTGTGACTGACCCAAGGTCACATCAGCAGGTGCAAGTGGAGGAGTGGGGACTCAAACCCGGTTCTCCCAAATTAGAGTCCGCACACTTAACCACTACACCAAACTGGCTCTCCCCCTTAATTTATCTTAATCTGTCATAAAACAAGGTGTCACTGGTAAAAATAAATATTGTCCTTGTGAAAAATAAAGGTTATGGGAGGACATGCTTCAAAGAAGGGGGCATTGCAAGGTGGACACAGGACCCTCTGGGAAAGTTTATCTCATTTTCAATTTACAGGTCAAAGAATGAGCATGCAAAAACCATGCCTTTCCGTGGACTGAAACAGCATATAAATACACTGGCACTTTGCTACTACACATTTGATAAATATATGTTGCCACACATCAGATAGTCATTCCTGAGCTTAATAAATGCTCATGGGGGGAATGTGTAAATTGAAGACACCAAAGTTTGAGTCTGGTGGCACCGTGAAGACCAACAAAGGCTGATTTCCCACAAGCTGCTGCTCCGTGCTCGCTCCTCCCTTTGCCCCGATCGTACATGTCCATTTCACACCATGTGCTGCGTGGCTGCATTTTGCTAAGCAGCATCCCCTGATTTCCCCCAAGTCTACTCAGTCCTAAAAAAACCAGGATTGAGTAGACGCAGGGGAAATCAGGAAAAGCTGTGGAGCAAAATGCGGCTGTGCAGCACATGGTGTGAAATGGACACATAAGATCGGGGCAAAGGGAGGAACGAGTCTGGAGCAGCAGCTTCCATGTGCATGCACACGTCTTCAGATATCTGAAGAAATGCACATGCACACAAAAACTTATATCTAGAATAAAACTTTGTTGTTCTTCAAGGTGCTGCTGGACTCACACTTTGTTCTGCTGCTTCAGACCAACACAGCTAGTACCCACCTGAATCTGTGCAAATCCAAGATCCAGGTGGGTCGCCGTGTTGGTCAGAAGCAGCAGAACAATGATTGAGTCCAGTGGCATCTTTGAGACCAACAAAGTTTTATTTAACGTGTAAGCTTTCGTCTGCAAAACACACTTCTTCAGACAAAACCAAAAGAAACAGAATTCAAGACATATATTCCAGGAGGTGGCACTCATGTGTCACAGGACTGGCAACTGATCAAAAACAACTAATGGTTAAAAGAAATGCAAGTAGGGGAGAAAGTAGAAATCTATTTTTGCTACAGGAAGCAGGTGTTTAGGAACTCTTTTCTCAAATGAGGACTTGAATGGATGAAGAACCAACCTTATTGTTCCACTGCCACCTGATTCTCTCCTAATCCATCCCACCTCCTCCTGGATTTGCCCTGGTATCTCCTTTGAGTAGAAACTTGAATTTTGGTCTCCCCCTAGGAATATACGGATGGATGGACAGACAGACAGAGACAGACAGATAGAAGATGATATACAGACAGACAGCAACTCTGATGCAGAAACAGGAGAGAGGGGTAGGGGTTTTTTGGGGGGGTGGAATTTGTCACTCAAAAACAACTCCCAATCCAGAATGACTACTTGGCCATGGTGATTGGGTCTTCTTCAGGAACAGGTGCCGCAACCAAACATAATTAACCCATAACACATTCCATCTTCCTACTTCTTAGTCCGGTCTGATAAAGCAGCTCCCAAATTTTCAAAGAACGCTTCCAGGTGGGGCCTAGGGCTGCCAACCTCCAGGTGCCGCCTGGAGATCCCCCACTAGTACAACTGATCTCCAGGCGACATAGATCTGTTCCCTTGGAGAAAATGGCTGCTTTCGAGGATAGACTGTAAGGCATTATACCCTGCTAAACTTGCTCCCATCTCCAAACCCACCCTCTCCAGGCCCCACCCTCAAATCTCCAGGAATTTCCCAACCTAGAGTTGGCTACCTTACTCCTCCATGTCAGTCCTTCATCCCCTGATGTCTTCCTTTATATCAGTAACATGCTTTTGCATCATGCAAATTACTATCTGGACTCCATCATTAAAGGGGGGGATTACAGAATCTAAATTCATAATCATTTTTTGGAGTTCAGTCCCCTGTGAGATCCTGGGAGATGTCACCGGCAATGACAATTTGGATTTTGATAAATTTCCTGATGGTCTTCCCTGCGTGTAAGAAGCACTCTAATTCCCCACTGAGTGATCTATCTGATGAATTTCTGTGCAATTTTCTCATGTGACTTTTTGTCAATATTCCCATCAATGCAGGTGTTTCCTCGCAGGTCACTCTGACAGAGTCTGGAGGTGGTATTAAGAGGCCAGGAGACACTCTACAACTGACCTGTACGGTGTCATTTGATTTAGCAAGCAATAATGTGATCTGGGCCCGACAGCCATTGGCAAAAGGCCTGGAGTGGCTGGGAATCATCTGGAGTGATGGAAACACTGCTTATAACAGAGGTCTCCAAAGTCGAATCAGGATCACACGAGACACCTCCAAAAGGCAAGTTTCTCTGCAACTGAACAGCCTGAAGCCTGAAGACACTTCCATGTATTACTGTGCGAGAGAGACACAGAGAGAAAAGGCTTATCAGAGGATGGCCAAAAACTATTGTTGTAGAAAGAAGGAATCCTTCATGCTCGATGGCATATACCAGATGCAGTCCAGTACATCGTTCTGCATGGTTTCCTCAGCCATTGAGTCATGTGACTCCTCACCGTCCCAATTGCAACTATGTCAAAAAATATTTCCTCCAGGCATTTTAACAAGCTCAGTGTTATTTCCTTCCCCTAGGGCACTTTAGGTTAATTTTATCAAGCTCTAGCAACATGCACACTCATCTTCTAATGCAAGAATCCAGAAGAAGAAGAGGAGGAGGAGATTGGATTTATACCCCACCCTTCACTACCCAAAGGAGTCTCAGAGCGACTTACAATCCCTTTCCTTTCCCCTCCCCGTCTGTCAGGTAGGTGGGGATGAGAGACCTCTCTCAGGAACTGCCCTTGAGAGAACAGCTCTGAAAGAACTTGTGACTGACCCAAGGTCACTCTAGCAGCTGCATGTGGAGGAGTGGGGAATCAAACCCAGTTCTCCCAGATTAGAATCCATGCTCCTAACCACTACACCAAACTGGCTCTCAGAGAAATAGAAACATAACAGAAATAATATGTGTCCACTATTCATGGCAACTGCGGCATCATGCAAACAAATTTCATGCAGGCCTTCTTTAAAGGGGAAGTTTGGGGTTTAAAATGGTACAGAATTTGAGGCACATTATCAGATGCAGTTCCCCTGCAGGTCCTGTGAAATGCTGCCAGCCTTCAGCCATCAATCCGATTCTCTTGACAGGTATCCTTTTGTCTTCCCTGCACATTAGGAAGGCTCTCGTTTTCCCTTCGTCATGGATTCTATAGTGACCTTGCATTTTGCATGCTTGCATCTTGCAGGGCCTCTGCATTCTTTTCTTACAATGCAAGTATTTCTCCATGGACTCTCCCCGTCTGGCCATAGGGAGAAATATGAAAGTAACCTATGATGGACCGATAAAGTGTCTTGGGTTTTCTGTAGCAAATGGTGAAGTAGATGGAGGGTGCAAGCCTCTGAAGGTCCACTTAGAAGTAAGCCTCATGTTATTCTAGGGTTGCCAGCCTCCAGGTGGGGCTAGGGTTGCCAAGTGTAAATTCCTCCGGAGTGGGGAACTCCCGTCCAGCTTCTGGAGCGCACGCACGCCGCACGCACGTCACCCGGAAGTGATGTGATGACGCCGAGCACGGTGGGGGTTTTCCCTTAAATGACCGTGGCCCCACCCCCAGAATGCCTGGTGTGGTCGTGTCACTTCCGGGTGACGCGCACGTTGGTATGGGGTTCCCCCCGGGGCCCAATCCACCGGTGGTGGGGAACGGGCCTCTGGGGCAGGGGTTTCCCCGCCCCCCGGGGGGACTTGGCAAGCCTAGGTGCGGCCTGGAGACCTCCCGCTTTTACAACTGATCTCCAGCTGACAGAGATTAGCTCCCCTGGATAAAATGGCTGCTTTGCAGGGTGGGCTCTATGGCACTGTACCATGCTGAGGCCCCTCCCCTCCCCTCCCGTCCCCAAACCCCACTCTCTCCTGGATCCACCCCCAAAGTCTCCAGGTATTTTCCAATCCAGACCTGGCAACCCTATGTTATTCAATGGGGCTTCCTTCCAGGAAAGTGCCGTGAGGATTGTACCTGGGAACCGGAGTGGACTAGAGCCACTGAGTTCTTCAAAAATCAGACCAGCTAAGCAAGAGACATCTCAGAAAATGTCACTATTACCAGCTTCCAGGTGGG